>NW_006408526.1:6364129-6390979 GCF_000296735.1 Chrysochloris asiatica
ATGCAATACGTCGTTTGATTTCTTGACTGCTGCTTCCATGAGCATTGATAGTTGATCCAAGAAGAATGAAGTCCTTGACAACTTCAATCTTTTTTCCATTGATAAGAATGTTGTTTATTGGTCCAGTGGTGAGGATTTTTGTTTTCTTTACATTGAGATGCAATCCATACTGAAGGGTATGCTCTTTGATCTTCATCAGTAAATGTTTAAGTCCTCTTCACTTTCAGCAAGTAAGGTTGAATCACCTGCATATCGCAGGTTGTTAATGAGTCTTCCTCCAATCCTGATGCCACATTTTTCTTCATATAACCCAGCTTCTCGAATTATTTGCTCAGCATACAGGTTGAATAAGTATGGTGAAAGAATACAACATCGTCTAACACCTTTTTAAATGTTAAACCTTTCAGGGTTCCCATGTTCTCTGTTCGAACAACTGCTTCTTGGTCCAGGTACAGATTCTTCATGAGCACAAGTGTTCCAGAATAGTCATACTTCACAGTGTTGTCCATAGCTTGTCATGATCCACACAATTGAAAGCGTTTGTGTAGTCAATAAAGCACAGGTAAATTTCTTTCTGATACTCTCTGCGTTCAGCCAAGATCCATCGAACATCAGCAATGATATCACTTGTTCCAAGTCCTCTTCTGAATCCAGCTTCAATTTCTGGAATTTCTCTGTCAATGTATGATTGTAGCCATTTCTGTATTACCTTTAGCAAAACTTTACTCGCATCGGATATCAAAGAGATTGTCTGATGATTTCTGCATTCCGTTGGGTCACCTCTCTTTGGAATGTGCACAAATATGGATCTCTTCGAAATTTCTTGGCATGGATAAGTGAGTGCCTCCTGTGCCACCTCACTTTCTTGAAAGATTTCAATTTTTATCCCATCAATTCCTGGTGCTTTGTTCTTTGCCAATACCTTCAATGCACCTTGGACTTCCTCCTTCAGTATCATTGGCTCTTGATCATATGGTACCTCTTGAAATGATTGAACATGAACCATTTCCTTTTGGTACAGTGACTCTGAGTATTCCTTCCATCTTCTCTTGATGTTTTCTGCAGCAGTCAATAATTTGCCCAGAGAACCTTTCAATAGTGAAAGTTGAGGCTTGAATTTTTTCTTCAGTTCCCCCAACTTGAGAAATGCTGAGTGTGTTCTTCCTTTTTGGTTTTCGTATTCCAGATCTTTGCACATTTTGTTGTAATATTTGGCTTTATCTTCTCGAGCTGCTCTTTGAAATTTTCTGTTCAGCTCTTGTACCTCCTCATTTCTTGTATTTGCTTTAGCATCTGTATGCTGGAGAGTAAGTTTCAGTGTCTTTTTTGACATCCATTTTGACTTTTTCATTCTTTCTTTTCTTCTTAATGACTTTTTGCTTTCTTCACGTACGATGTTCTTGATGTCATTCCACAACTCTTCTGATCTTAGGTCTTTAACATTTAATGTATCAAATCTGTTCTTCAGATGATCTCTAAATTCAAGTGGGATATATTCAAGGTCATATTTTGGCTCTCATGGGCTTATTTTCATTTTCTTCAGCTCCAGTTTGAATTTGAATATGAGTAATTGGTAGTGTGTTCTGAATTCTGCCCCTGGCCGTCTTTTGACTGATGATATGGAACTTTTCCATCGTCTCTTTCCACAGATGTAGTCAATTTGATAGCTATGTATTCCATCTGGCGAGGTCCATATATATAATCATCTCTTATGCTGTCTAAAGAAGATATTTGAAATGAACAAATTATTGATTTTGCAGAATTCTGTCATGCATTCTCCAACATCATTTCTATCACCAAGGCCATATTTTCCAATTACTAGTCCTTCCTCTTTGCTCCCAACATTTGCATTCCAATCACCAGTGATTATCAATACATATTGATTGCATGTTTGATCAATTTCAGTTTGAAGAAGTTGGTAGAATTTTTCTATTGCATCCTCACTGGCTTTAGTTGTTGGTGTGTGAGTTTGAATAATAGTGGTATTAACTGGGCTTTTCTGTGGGCTCATGGATATTATCCTATCACAGATAGCATTGTACCTCATGACTGAGTTGGATATGTTCTTTTGACAGTGAGTGCAACATCATTCCTCTTCAATTTGTTATTCCCGCCATAGTAAACCACATGGTCGTCAGATTCAAAATGGCCAATACCAGTCCATTTCAACTCACTAATGCCTAAGATATAGATGTTTATGCATTCCATTTCATTTTTGACAACTTCCAATTTTCCCAGATTCATACTTCATATATTCCATTTTCCGATTTTCAATGAATGTTTACAGCTGTTTCTCTTCATTTTGAGTTGTGCCCCATCAGCAAATGAAGTTCCTACAGGCTTTTCTCCCACAGGCTTTACTCCATTCACGTCATCACATTCAACTCTAATTTCAGGAGGCAGCTCTTCCCCAGTCGCATTTTGAGTGCCTTCCAACCTGAGGGGCTCATTTTCCAGCACCATAGCTGACAGTGTTTTTCTGCTATTCATAAGGTTTTCAGTGACTAAATATTCAGAAGTAGTTAGTCCTTTTTCCTAGTCTGTCTTCGTCTGGAAGCTCATCTGAAACCTGTCCACCATGAGTGACCCTGCTGGTATTTAAAATACAGGTGGCTTAACTTCCAGAATCACAGTAACTCACAAGTCACCTCAGTACGACAAACTGACAGACAAGTTGTGGAGAAAAGCATAGGGAAGACTATTTCAGCTGAACACAAAAAATATATCTGGAAATTTTAATTAAGTGACGTTAGCAAGAATTTCACGGTAAGAAAATCCTGTAATCAAGAAACTGGTCTAGACGGGCTATCCATCGTCACATCCAGCACTAAGAATCATTGAGTTTATGAAGTAAAGCAGATTCGAATTGCCCATTTATGTTTTAATAATAGATCCTGAACAAGGTTTTTGTTTGTTTTTTAACTTTTTATTGTGGATTTGGTAAAAGTTTACAGAACAATTTAGTTTTCCTTTCAACAATTTATACACATTTTGTTTCATTGTATTTATTGCAATCCTCCCAATATTACATCACTTTTCCTACTTCCTCCCTGCACTTCCTGTTTCCATTCCTCCTTCTTCCTTAACCCTTCTTAACTTTGTCCTTTGGTAAATGCTACCCTATGAATGTCAGACAGTTGATTGTTCTGAGGTGCGCATGCCTCACTAGTGCTGTTGTTTCCCTTCAGTCTATTAGTTGGCTGAAAATTGAGTCATAGGGGCGAGTTCATTTCCAGATATAAAGGGTGATTAAGGATGATAGTTTTGGTTGTTCCACCAGTGTCTATGCGACTTGAAAGCCTAATCATTTTTATGATTTTTATTTTTGTTCCACACTTTTCTTCCATTCTACTAAGGATCTTCTAATTTGATCCCTTCAAGAGCCATTGGTATTGGTAGCTGGATACCATCTAGTTCTCTGGTCTCAGGATATTGAAGATCAGTGTTTGCATGGTCCATTACTCTACTAATTGTGTCCATGTGTCTTTGGTTTTCATCACTCTTCTTTCCTTCAGAGAGGGAGAGACGAACAGTTATGGTTTAGATGGCAGTTTATGAGCTTCTAGGACCCTAGTTGGTACTCACCAAAGTAGGATGTAGGATAGTGCCTTTGTGGACTGTGTTATGCCAGTTGACCTTGATATAGCCTGAGACTATGGTTCTGAGCCCCGAAGCTCAGAAACTCATTCCCTTAATGTGTTTGGTTACACCTATAAAGTTTTCAAAACTTCTCCCCTTGTATTCTCCACCACATTCACGGATATATTTTCAACAAAAGTAAATTGTTGCTGTTGTTAAGTGCTATCAAGTCAGTTCCAACTCGTAGCAACCTTTATAGGGTTTCCAGAGAGCAACTGGTGAGTTTGAACTACTGACTTTGTGGTTAGCAGTTTAGTACTAATTCTACAGTGCAATACCATATAGCAATATCCTCTGTCAAACATATTTATATTTGTGAGTATACTCCCACGCTTCCTTCCACACCTGTTCATCCTGTGTGCCTATTCATGCATACACTTATAAATCATCCATATTGCATGATTTTATATATAATAATATTTACCTCTGCTGCTTTTTACTCTTGTTTTTAAAGTAAACTCAATATCATTATGCCATTTCTCCCTATCACTTACTTTGTATACAATGCATATAAACACTTCGTGAATTTAACTATGAAAATAAAGGAAAATATATAGTAAAGACTTGGCCATTCATTGTTTTTTGTTTTTTGTTTAAATTGTCATATTTTGTCCTAAAAACAGCAATTTCAACTACATCAATCAAATGTTATGTGTCAATGTGTTGGAGATGGCAAAGGGGAAGGTCAATTAAACTTGTAATTACAGTTGTTATTGTTGTTAGGTGCAATTGAGTTGGTACTGACTCATAGAGACCCTATGCACAAGAGAACGAAACACTGCCTGTTCCTGGGCCAACCTCACAATTACTGCCACACTTGAGCCCATTGATGCTGCCATTTTGCCAATCAGTCTCTCTGGGTGACTTCCTCTTTTTCTCTTCCTCTCCACCTTACCAAACAGGATATCCTTCTATAGCCACTGGTCCCGCCTGAAGATGTGTGTGAAGTATGACAAGTGAAGTTTGACCATCCTGGCATCCAAGGAGCACTCTGGCTGCACTTCTTCCAACACATCCATTTGTTCTTTTGGCAGCCCATGACACTTTCAATATTCTCTTCCGACACCATAACTCAAAAACATCAATTCTTCTATAGTCTTCCTTATTCACTGTCCAGTTTTCGCATGCATATGAGGTTATGAAAATACCATGAGTTGGGTCAGGCACACCCTAGCCCTCAAGCTGACATCTTTGCTCTATAACATTTTAAAAATGAGTTGTGCAGTAGATTTGCCTAATGCAATACGTCATTTGATTTCTTGACTGCTGCTTCCATGAATGTTGATAGTTGACTCAAGAAGAATGAAGTTCTTGACAACTTCAGTCTTTTCTCTGGTTATAAGAATATTGTTTATTGGTCAAGTGGTGAAGATTTTTGTTTTCTTTACATTGAGATGCAATCCATACTGAAGGCTTTGGTATGAAATCTTTGATCTTCATCAGTATTTTAAGTCCTCTTCACTTTCAGCAAGAAAGTTTGTATCATCTGCATATCGCAGGTTGTTAATGAGTCTTCCTTCAATCCTGATACCACCTGTTTCTTCATAGAACCCAACTTCTCGAATTATTTGCTCAGCATACAGGTTGAATAAGTATGGTGAAAGAATACAACTCTGTCACACACCTTTCTTAATTTTAAACCATTCAGTATTCCCATGTTCTGTTCCAACAACTGCCTCTTGGTCCATGTACAGATTCCTCATGAGCACAATTAAGTGTTCAGGAACACTCATACTTCACAATGTTGTCTATAGCTTGTCATGATCCACACAATTGAAAGACTTTGCATAGTCAATAAAGCAAAGGTAAACATCTTTTTGGTATTGTCTGCTTTCAGCCAAGATCCATCTGACATCAACAATGATATTCCTTCTTCCACGGCCTCTTCTGAATCCGGCTTGAACCTCTGGAATTTCTCTGTTAATGTATACTTACAGCCATTTCTGCAGTACCTTTAGTAAAACTTTACTCACGTGGGATAACAAAGATATTGTCTGATGATTTCCAAATTCCATTGGGTCACCTCTATTTGGAATGGAAACAAATACGGATCTCTTCAAATCAGTCAGCCAGATAGTTGTCTTCCAAATTTCTTGGCATAGATGAGTGAGTGCCTCCAGTGCCACTCACTTTCTTTAAAGATTTCAGTTTTTATTCCATCAATTCCTGGTGCCTTATTCATTGCCAATTCCTTTATGTACCTTCAACTTCTTCCTTCAGTATCATTGGCTCTTGATCATATGCTACCTCTTGAAATGGCTAAACATCAATTATTTCCTTTTGGTACAGTGACTCTGTGTATTCCTTCCATCTTTTTTTGATACTTTGTGCTTCATTCAATAATTTGCCCAGAGAATCCTTCAATAACGAAAGTCAAGGCTTGAGTTTTTTCTTCAGTTTGCCCAGCTTGAGAAATGTTGAACGTGTTCTTCCCTTTTGGTTTTCTGATTCCAGATCTTTGCACATTCCATTGTAATATTTGTCTTTGTCTTCTTGAGCTAACCTTTGAAATTTTCTGTTCAGTTCTTGTACTTCCTCATTTTTCCATTTGCTTTAGTATCTCTGCACTAGAGATAAGTTTCAGTGTAGAATGGGCTAAATGTTACATGAAAATCATTTAAAGAGACTTGGTTAAACCACATCCATCTTTGTAAATGTAATGTTTCTCTTCCAGTCAACCTAATGCCAAAAAAAACATGCACTAATAAAAGTTTGATTGTTTATTTAGGTAGGTTTCTCATGTAGGGATAATCACTTTTTAATATCAGGGACAAATTACACACAAATACATATTTTGTGATCAATTACATAGAGCATTCCTACCACCTCCTCCTCAAGGTGTGTAATTAATGTTTCAGTAGGACATCTATAACATGGGTAAGTTTTTCCATCAAACACTTTCTAGAAGCTTTATAAATTGTGATTCTCTCCCATAAGAATTGCATTTTTGTTGTTAAGTATTGTCAAGTTGGTTCAGACTCACAATGACTCTGTATATGGTTTCCACGCTGTAAAACTGTGGGAGCAGAAAACCTCATCTGTCTCCTGCAGAGCATCTGGAGGGCTCTAACTGTGGACCTTGTGGTTCGCAGTCCAATACTCATTGTACAGTTATGAAATTATACAATTATTTTAAAACTTTATGCAAAATGTCTTTGAAAGAGTTCCCATTTACTTTTCCAAATTAATCCTTAGTTCTTTAAAAGTATTAGGGGTGAAAAAAACCTTTTGGATCCCAAATTATTTCAGATCTTGATTATGATGACCAAAGTCATTGTCTCAGAAAAATCTTCTTACTAATAATTATTGTCCACATTGTTACAGTTTTCAAAAAATCCCAAATCAAGAAACCATTTTCATGTTGATATTTAGCTCCATTATTTTTTTAAATTAATCATTTGGAAAAAAATATAAAGTTTCTCACTTACATTTCTTTCTTAAAAGCTATGTGATGATATATACATTGGAAAACAATAAAGGTGATCTTTATGTAAAGCAATAAAATAAAATTAAGATAATATAAAGTTAATATCTTAAATAATTCTTATCATTTCTTCTCCAGAAAATATTGTTATGAGCCATGCAGTACATGCTTTTTGATGCATGATAAAAATACTGACACAAGAAAATCAACTATTGGAGCATTGAAAAATCAATAATAGTATGTTTGAAGAAGAAATATATAAGAACCCATTAGTTTTTAGATGCTATTGTATTGATTTTGACTCATAGGTTTCCTAGGTATAACAGAACAAAACACTGCCAAGTCCTGCACCATTCTAACAAGCATTGTTAAGATTTGAGACCATTGTTGCAGCCACTATGTCAGTCTGTCTTCTTGAGGTCTTCTTTATCAGTGACCCTCTTACCAAGCATGGTGTCCTTCTCTAGGGATTGGTCCATTCTTTTGACATGTCTAACGTATGTGAGATGAAGTCTCACCATCCTCCTTTCTAAGTAATATTCTGATTCTACTTCTTCCTAGATAAACTTGTTATCCTTCTGGCAGCACATGGTATATTGAATATTCTTTGCTAACACAATAATTATAAAGCTTCAATTCTTATTTGGTCTTCCTAATTCGTTGTCCCATTTTCTTGGGCATATGAGGCAATTGAAAATACCATAGTTTAGGTCAGGTTTACTTAGTCCTCAAAGTGACATTTTCACTTTTTAACCCTTAAAAGAGATCTTCCATAGCATATTTCCCCAATTCAATATGCTATTTAATTTCTTGACTGCTGCTTCTATGGTCCTTGATTGTAGATCCCGTAAAATGTAATCTCTGATGATGTCAATCTTTTTTGTTTCTCATGTCCAGTTGTGAGGCTTTTCATTATCATTATGTTGAGGCATAATTCATACTAAACACTGTACTGTTTGTTCTTCATAAGTAAATGCTCCAAGTGCACTTCACTTCAGCAAGCATGTTTGTGTCATGTGCATACCCCAGGTTGTTAATGAGTTTTCTTTTAATCCAGATGTCATGTTCTTCTTCATATAATCCAGTTTCTCTGATTATCATACAGATGGAATAATTATGGTGAGAGGATACAACCCCAGCACACATCTTTCCTAATTCTTAGCCACACAGTATCCTCTTGTTCTGTTTGAAAAGCTGCCTCTTGGTCAATGTACAGGTTCTTCATGAGAACAATTAAGTGTCTTAGAAGGTCAGTTTTTTTGCAATGTCTTCCATAGCTTGTTATGATGCACACCTTTGAATGATTTTGCATAGTCAATTAAACACAAGTAAACATGATTCGAAGTTTCTCTGCTTTCAGTCAAGACCCATCTGTTGTCAGTAATGACTACAACTGCTTCCATGTCTTCTTCTGTATCCAGACTGAGTTTTTGACAGTTTCCTGTTGACATACCGCTACAACTGTTTTTGAATTATGTTGACCCAAGTTTTACTTGCCTGTGATATTAATGATATTGTTCGATGGCTTTGACATTCTGTGGATCACCTTTTTGTGGAATGGGCACAAGACTTCTTCCAGTCAGTTGGCCAGGTAGCTGTCTTTCAGATTTCTTGGCATCAACAACTGTGCACTTCCAGTGTTGCATCCATTTGTGGAAACACTTCTGTTTTTATTCTGTCACTTTGAAGAACCTTGTTTCCATGGATGGCTTCAGTGTAGCTTGAAATTCTTCCTTCAATACCATTGATTCTTGATCATATGCTACCTCCTGAAAATGCTTATCAACCAATTCTCTTTCATACAGTGACTCTGTATTCCTACCATCTTCTGTTGATGCTTCCAGTGTTGTTCATTGCACTTCCAGACTTGAATATTTTCTCCAGTTCTTTCTGTCTAAGAAATGGCAAGTGTGTTCTTCCCTTTTAGTTTCTAACTCCAGCTTTTTTGCACATTTCACTAAAATAGTTTATCTTGTCTTCTTGAAATTCCCTTTGAAATATTCTGTTTACTTTTATTTACCCTATCACTTCTTCCTTTTGTTTAAACTATATTCAAGGGCAAGTCAGATCCTCTTCTGTCATGCATTTTTGTCTTTCTTATTCTTCTAGCCTTTTTAATGACCTTTTGGCTTCTTCCTGTGTGATATTCTTGATTTCGTCATATAACTCACCTAGTTTTCAGTCATTAATGCTTAGTTCATCAACTGTCTTCCTGAAATGGCTTCTTTTAGGTGGGATATACTTACGCTTTTACTTTGACTCACGTGGACTTGTTTTCATTTTCAATAGGAAGTTGGATTTGAACAATAGATCTGCAGTCAACACCTGGCCTTGTTCTGATTGATGATATTGAGCTTTTTCATTATCTCTTTTTACAAATGCAGTTGATTTGACTTCTGTGTATTCTATCCAATAAGGAACTCATGTATAACCACTGCATATGTTATTTTAAAAACCTATCTCCCATAAATTAGATGTTGGTTTCACAAATCTCTCATACGATCTATCTCTGGCATGGTTTCTATCACGAGGACCAACTTTACAACTACTGTTTCTTCTTTGTTTCCAACATTTAATTAACAATGTATTGTGAATGCATGTTTAATGAATTTCAGACTGCTGAATTTGGTAAAAATATTCAGTTGCTTTACTTTTGAAATTAGTGGTCAATGTGTAAATTTAAATAATAGTGGTATTAACTGATCTTCCTCATAAGAATATAGATATTATCCTGTTGCCTATAGCTTTGCCATTCTGGATAGATCTTGAAATGCTCTTTTTGATGATCATCATGAAACCATCCCTTTTCAATTTGTCATTGCCATCACAGTATTTTATATGATTATTCAAGTCAAAATGGCTAATACTAGTCCACTGCAGCTTATCAATGCCTAGGATATCAATCTTTATGTGTTCCATATCATTTTTCATGACTTCCAATATTCCTAGATTCATACTTCATAAATTCCATGTTCTGATTATCAGTGGATGTTTGCAGCTGTTTCTTCTCATTATGAGTTATGCCTCAGAAGAAAATGGTGGTCCTGAAAGCTTTACGTCATAATGTGTACTCTAATTTGAGGAAGGAGCTCTTCCCATTATGTTTTGAGTTCCTTCCAATCTGAGGGCTCATCTTTCAGTACTATATCACACCACGTTCTAGTGCTATTTAGAAGATTTCACAATTTAGTTGTAGATCCCCAAATCTTTCTTCTTAGTCTGTCTTATTCTGGAAGCTCCTCTGACATCTATTTTCCACTGTGACCCTACTTGTCTTAGACTGGATTTTCTAGAGAAATAAAACCAGTGAAGTTTATATGTTGTTGTTGTTTAGTGCTGTTGAGTAGATTCTGACCCATAATTACCCTGTGTAGGGTTTCCGAGGCTGTAAATCTTTACAGGAGCAGAAAATCCCATATTTCTGCTGCATAACCACTGGTAGTTTCAAACTGCTGACCTTGAGATTAGCAGCCCAATTCATAACCCCTACACTACCAGAGCGCCTTATTTACATATATACACATAGAGGTTTTATATCTAGGGAATGGCTCACACAATTGTAAAAGTGGGCAAGTTCCAACTCCATGGATCATATATCAGACTGGAAGTTTTTGACGGACATAACTGCAGGGTTGTTGAGTCCAAGACTGGCAGATCAGACAGCATGTAAGCAGGTCACATAGGTAACCTAGCAGGCTGCTGGCAACTGGGAGTTCCCAGGATCGGCAGACAATCAAACTGTCTCAAGTTCAAAGAACCAGAGGTTGGATGAAGATCCAGATTTAACAAAAAGCAGCAAGTTTTTCCCAAGTGCCCAATACATTAGGAGCAAGCCACATCACCAAGGGAACGTCCTTTCAGTTGATTTGCTGCTTTTAGCAGATCCTATTATGGGGGATTACTACACCTTAACTGACAAACCACTGAAAATCCTGGCCCAGTCATGTTGACATAAAGCCTTAACTTCACACAGCTGGTATTTTAAACTATCGGCAGCATGTCTTCCAGTATCACAAAAATATGAAAGCCACCACAATATGACAAACTGATAGATGGGAAATGTTAATGAGTTGGTGTTAGTGAGTTGGTTCCAACTCATAGTGACCCTGCATAAGGCTTCTGAGGAGAGGCTGGGGCATTTCAACAGCAGGCCTTTCATTTAGAAGTCCAGTGTTTATCATACAGCACCACACATTTCTTGTTCCTGATTTTCTTATAATCTCATTTAAAACTAACTTTACAAGATTGACCTCTTAAAGGAGAACCACAAGAGAAGTATGTATGTATGTGTGTGTGTGTGTGTGTGTATTTAACTTTTCACACTTGAAATAACTGTGATGTAGCTTAAAATTACGGTGAATGTAGTTAAGACCCCTAGGTGTAGAGTCTTTTCTCGGGTCCTTGTTGAACTAAAACATAGCAAATATTTTCATGTTCTCATGTATCAGATTTCCTATTTGTGAAAATAAGACCTTTGCAAAGTGGGGGGGATAAAACACAGATACACATACACTGGCATTTGATATTTTAAATAAAATATTAACCTAAGAGTGTTGTGGATAACAAATAAAATCTGGACATATTATTGCATGTATGTTGATGCTTAATATTGTCTTACTGTTGAATTATACTATAAAGTATTACTATAAAATCTTAGAAATAAATCATAGAAATATGAAGCTATTATTTCTCCAAATTTGTCTATGTAGGTCTATACGCCTGAAGTCAATGCTATCTAACATACTGTCATCCTATGTGGCAGAGTAGAATTTCTATATAGGACTTCCAAGGCCGTTGTCTTTATGAAATCAGACTGCAGAGTCCTTCTCCCATGGAGCAGCTGCTGGTTTTGGATGATTGACCTTTTTGATTAACAACCAAAAACTTAATCATTGCATTTCTAGGGCACCTTTCCTCATCCTTGTGGTAGATGAAATCATTGTTCTAAATTCTTAGAACTCTGTGCAACCCAGTGAGGAAGGTGTTATTTTTCATTCTACAAATATGAAATATGTGGCAAAGAGAAGAAATGTGTAAAAAATCACACACCTTAAAAAAAGGAGCAATTTCATGATTTGACTAAGACTAAAGGATATTAAAGCTTTATCTCATGAGGTGCGTTGTTGTTTTTTGCCATTGAGTCAGATCCAACTCATAGAAAGCCTGTGTGTAGAGTTTCAAGGAGCAGCTGGTGGGTTAACAGCCCAATGCTTCTTCTATAATTCCACGCCAGTGTGCTCATGGATTATAGTAAAAGCAGTATGATATAAACCTATTCCTTATGTACTGATTATGTCATTATCCAATATTTCACATTTATGACAGTAAAGAAATCTGCTACACAATACCTCTTTAAAGTGTTCAAAACCAAAGATGTCAGTTTGAGGACTGATGCCAGTTTAAGGTGCACCTGGCCCAAGTCATGGTATTTTCATTAGCCTCATATGCATATAAAAGTTGGACAGTGAATAAAGAAGACCATAGAAGAATTGATGCATTTGAATTATGGTGTTGGAGGAGAATGTTAAAAGTACTGTGGACCACCAAAAGAACAAACAAATCTGTGTTTTCCTTAGAAGCTAGGATGGTCAGACTCCGTCTTGCATACGTTGAACATGTTGTCAGGATGGACAAGTGCCTGGAAGAGGACATCATGCTTGGTTAAGTGGAGGGTCATTGGACAAGAGAAACACCCCAATAAGATGGATTGTCACAGTGACAGCAGCAATAGACTCAAGCATAGTAACAATTGTGAGGTTGTATATAAGATCGCTATGAGTCGGTACTGACTCAATGGCATTTAACAACAACAACATGACAGTGATGGTCCAGTCCATTTTCAGGACCATGGCTGGGTCTGTGGTGCATCAACAGGCCGTTTTGAACGATATACCAGACACCCTTATGACTATCAGGCCATGCAAGGAATGGTGACTGACTGGCCATGGGACACTTTCACCTTCTTCTGCTTGTCCAAAACATCATGACAGGATGACATGAGGGTGAGCAAGGAATGTTAGGGGAGGGCCAGAAGGTGCTAGAGAGATAGTGGGAGAAAGGCAGGAAGTGGAAAATAGGAAATGGGCCCATATGGGACTATGGAGCTGGGCAGATGGAGGACAAAGAGAGTTCCACCAAAGGAAGGTTGCAGAAAGTGGTGGGTGCAGTACAAACTGGGTTATTACCCAAGATTGGTGACAGTAGGCAGAGAGAAACATGAGAGCACCACCCCTCATGGGCTTCACAGTGATAACAAAGGCAGGATGGGGAAGGAGGCCTGCAGGGTCACAGGCATCCTGAAATGCACCAGGGTTGCTCATCAAGTGGTGAGTGATGGTAGAAATTACTGCCAAACATAGGGTACATACAACCCCCAACTCTTGCATAATGCTGATTTCACATGATATAATAATTTTTAGTTTCTAACCATGTTGATAAGTAAAGAGTGGGTGTACTTGCAAAGGATTTATATATATAATATATATATATATTTGTTGCTAAGTTCTGTGGATTCAGTTCTGACTCATACAACCCTGTAGAGGGTTTCTGAGGCTATAAATCTTTATGGGAGCAGAAAGCCTCATCTTTCTCCCACAGAACAGCTGGTAGTTTCGAACTGCTGACCCTGAGGTGAGTAGCCCAATTCGTAATCACTACGGCACCAGAGCTCCGTAGCCCCTTTGATACAGAAACATTAAAATGTATATCCTCAAAGGCAACTATTACCTGGTATAAAACTAAAATATTTAAATCAAAAGTTTCAGTACAGTGACATTTAGCATTAATTACATATATTAACACATCCATAAAATTTTGAAAGAACTATAGAGGAAAAATAAAGTTTATCCATACTCATCTGACACTAATGTAATCCATTTTACATTTTGTATTTTCTACAAGCTCTTATTCAAAAGCCAAAGTAATTACATATAGCTCTGATAACAAGAAGAATTCTATATTTCACTTTTTACTTTATATTGTGTCATACTCATGTGAAAATTACCTATAAATATTGACTATTTCAATATTATATATAGCCTATTAGCTTGTCACAAAGGTAGTGAGAGGCAGGAGCACTATTTTTGGTAAATTGATGATCAAATAGAAAGGAAATGGAATTACTTTTGAAAATGCAATGCAAACCTGTAAACTAATTTAGTTTCTGAAAATGTTTATTTGGCACTGTGAACAGCTGTCTCTCTTCTCTGATTTCTAGAAATGTTCAGCTTGGCCTCTGCGAGAAGAGCTTATTTCTTAGAGTCTCTTTCCGGACTTACCTTGCCCATTTCACTCATAATTACTGTGCAGACTCAGTAGAGGAGACAGAGAACCTACTAATGTGAGCAAGGAGCACCAACTCGCTCATTTGTATTTTTATTGTGCAGAGTCCGGACTTAGAAATTCCAGTAAAGAATTCCACTCCCTCTGCAAAAGGTGCATTAATAACTTGGTAATAAGATTGGGACACAGATTGTAATGGTGATGGAAGCAGCAACCATCGAAGCCAAGTATTTATTAGAATATAAAATGACCTACTTATATATAGTATTGCTCTATCTCTTTAAACTGTGGACCCCACCCAAGTACTCTGTTTTTGTTATTGTTGTTGTTTTAAAGACAATTTAGGGATTTTAAACAACCTCATCATCAATATATAGAAAATAATGTTTACTTATTTATATAAAAGATGACATATTTTTCAATCCAGTTCCCATGTGTGAAGTCATTATGTTATTAGTAAGTCACCTCGTTTAGATTGATGAGAGGAAACAGATAGCTGCTCATTATGTCATCTCCCTTCCTCACTCCCTCCCTTCCTTCCCTTCTTCCTTTTTTCTTCTTCCTTCTTATTGTAATTGATAAATGATTTCATTCTAACAAGACTATAATATTCAGTTGATCAGACTCTTCACTGCACAAACTCGGGACTATGGAGGAAATTTTCGTCTTATATCCCATTCTTCCTCCATCTGTCACTTCATTTAGCTGCTGTTACTTCCTCTTTTCTATTATAGACATGTGTGTCCATGTCTTATGACTTATTATGATTACCTCCTGTTGATGCTACTAGTAAAAGAGGATTTTCGTGCCCTAAATAAAATAAGATGCCCAAACACACAGCACCCATCCCCATTAGATGACAAATGAGACCGACAATTTATTAGTCACATATGCTCATAGCTTTGGGGAACAGGACACTGTACACCATTCAGGGCCACAAGGAGCTTGCATTTGGGCATATAGTGGACCTGCAGGAACTGTGGTGGTCAGGGCTTATAGTAACAAGAAGATGAATAGTTGATGATGGGGAAGTTAATACTGTTATGCTGAGGAATAGGTGAGGTGTAACTTGTCCAGAGTAAAAAGTAGCCATGTAAACAGTTTTCCCACTGGATTGTGTTTATCTGGCAAAAATGGGGAATTTTTGGTTAGACCTTGTCCAACAGTGCCACATTCTTTTCTTCAATGCAGCCAAGTTGATATGTAAGTAGGTTTCACTTTTTCATTCATACATTTATTTATTAATTCTACAAATATGTAATGAGAACTGGTGTGGGATAAGCACTGGACTGCTATCCACAAGGTCAGCAGTTCAAACCCACCAGTCACTCCTTGGAAACTCTATGATGGATCACTATGAGTCAGAAACAACTCGATGACATTAACAACAACAACAACAAATGGTGCTACAGGTTCAGCAAAGCAAATAACAAAACAAACAAATGAAAATGTTTGTCATCCCAAAGTTTTTATTCTAGTGGGTGAGTTCAGGCAATAGATAAAATTAATAAAACAGTTAAATGGTTTGTAAAAAGTGGTAACTCTTATAGAGAAAAAAGAATGGGATAGAGCTATCGAATTTGGGATAGTGACTATGAAAAGTTCCTGAAAAGATAATATTGAAGCCCAGACTTGCATGTGATGAACTTTCCTGATGGAATTTAAATACATGTTGTGAAAAACCTAAATCTTTTAACGGTGTTGTTGTAAAGTGCTGTTGAGTAGGTTGTGACTCATAGCGACACTTTATAGGGTTTCTAAGGAGCAACTGCTGGATTTGAACCACTGACTTTGTGATTAGGAATCCAGGGCTTATCCCTTTGTAGTTCCCTATATTTATGATGTAGACTTCTCATTTTTCTAGTGGTTAGGGAAAAGTTCTGGCAGAGGTATAGGTAAAGTTGCCATTCTTCTGCCTACCACTCTTAAGGGAATTGTTGCTCAGCTTCCTGTCCCATATAACTTACATGTTTGATTTAGTTTCTTGGTAATGTAGATGTAGTCTTATTTAGTCCTCACACTCTACTGCCAAGGTGCACAAAAGGCATTTGGGCATATGGCCCTGTTTTTACGATCATTTAACCTTTATTTATTATAGATACACCAGGGTGTAATGGATCATTTGGGGAAATTGAACACTTGGAGTGGCAGCAGGTCTGAGTGAGGCCATCTGGAGATGCTGAGAAATGGGCTTTTCTTTCCTGTGCAACAGAGTTTTAGAGGGAGTTATATAAAATTAAATGTAAAACTTCTCTGTAAGCTCATTTAAGAACAGGATATGTTGCCATGTAAGATGGACAGATAAATGGGACGAGGAATGGGTAGGTTTGTGATTAGGTAAGTTTACAGAAGCTATTATGGAAGCTAGTATTCTTGAATAATGCATCAATTTTCTATTGAGTGTCTTTAGTTTTCAAATGTTCACAGATAACATTGATTTCAGTAAAATATTTTTACTTTTCCTTATTTTCAAACACTTACATAAGGGTCCTAAAATTTTTCTGTATAAAAAGTTAGAATGAAGGAGATAAACATTTGGGAATAAAATGTGAAAGAATGATTTTTTGCAATTTCAGTTTCACACTGAGGTCATTTTAAAGATCTACTTTGCATATTTTAATGGTGAAAAAATATTCTATCAGCATCTGAGTATTTATTTTTAATACAATAAAATACTTTAAACTGCTGTCTATTTCAGTAAATGTAGCCATATGATCTAACTTTTATAACATTAGCTTTTTTGATTTTCAATAATTATTATGTAGAGAAATAACAATATATGAAATATCTAATATGAAATATAAAATATCTGACAAAATCAAATACTGGCAAAGATATTGAGAATCCAGAATTCTCATTCATTATTGGTGGGAGTGTCAAGTAATCCAATTAAATTGGAAAGCACACTTGGACACAAGCTCAGTTTGAACTGCAAGGTTGGCTATTTAGATTCACCAGCCACTCCTTGGAAATCCTATACAGGGTCTCTGTGAGTTGGAACCAACTTGACAGAACTTAACAACAACTGACAATTGATTGGTGTCTGTCAGGATAATTCAGCACAAGAAGTAGTCTTCATTTCCTCAGCCAGGAAGGGGATTGTTCATAAATATGGTAATTTACAGCTGAGTACTTAACAACAACATGATAGCTAATGTGTTTAAAGGAACCCTGGTAGTACTGTAGGATAAGCACTAGACTGCTAACTGCAGTTCAAATCCACCAGCCATTTGAACTGTAGTTCAAATCCACCAGCCATTTCAAGGGAGAAAAATGAACCTTTCTGCTACCATATAGAATTACAGACTTGGAAATCCTATAGAGTCAGAAAAAACTTGATGGTACTTAACAACAACAAGAAGCATCAATATTTTCTTAAGTAAAATAGAGTTTAAGCAAGTAAGTATATTAACATGTAATTATTCCTGACTTGACTTCATTTTACCTATATTGCTCTCCATGGATGACTCCCCAAGTTGAATGCGATATTCCAGGTCCTTCAATGAATTTCTATATAAATCAAACTCAAAATAATGCAATTCAAGGTTACAGAGACTGTCATCTGAGTAGAAAATGCCAAGGTATTACTACCATCTCTTTTGTTCTTCTTCCAAATAAACCAGTTAGCTGCAAAGGAACCTTGGTTCTCCAATGGCCCGTAAAGTGAGTTTGAAAATGTAGAGAGTTAAATATTGATTGTGACTATGATTAGAAAGTAACAAAGAGTTATAATGTTTCTTTGTACTTTGCTGCCAACTAAAGCAGATGACATTGGTAGGCCAAATGCCATTTAAAGAGATGGAAATGTGCTGTGTACAACACAGATTAAGATATTGAATGTCCAGCATTAAATAAGCTAGGAAGTCCAGAACTCTTCAGTGTGCCAGATTTGTACATGATAGCTGTGTGAATATCCAAGAATATGAATGGACAATGTGTGGAGGAGTCTGTTGTGTTGCCAAAGAGGCTGTCTTTCCAAGAAGCTATATAGTGACCTTACAACATTGAAAAGACTGGAAATAAATGTTACCCATTTATGATGCCTATTGTATTTTATTCTTTAAATTGGCTGTCTTCTACGCAGACAAGTATTTTGAGACTATCAGTGTAGCTGAAATAGGTTTTATTGTTCCTTTCCTTTCCCATTATGTTTTATTTGTATTTATGTGAGTTAGCTCTTATAACTTATATAATGACAATAATTTGCATAGAAAGATGGACATTTAATCATGATAAGTGACATATGCCAAATCTGTGTTCGGTCGATTTTCTGTAACTGATCTCATCTCTTTTTTGAGCCTCTATTCCTAAAGTTGGAACAAACAAAAAAGAAAAGATGATTACACTTGCTGAGAAAACTCAGTCTCCTCACAAATTCTGTGTAGGTAAATACTTAGCTGTTTCATAAAAACACTCTAACAGAGCATTATTTCACCAAGCAAGAGGCATTATCTACCCACACTGATTTCTAGGATGTGTCTATGAGCAGTGGATGTTTATGTACAATGGTCAGTCAAAAACTATTACTTCTAGTATTCCAGATTATACATACATGAGTTGATTCCAAGTAAAATGTGTTTAAACCTGTCTCCGTGATCAGTGGATAGATGCAGACAATCTCTCTCTCAATACACTTGCTAATTTAGGCTCTTTGTTGTTGTTAAGTGCCATAGAGTTGGTTTTAACTCATAGCGACCCTGTATAGGGTTTCCAAGGAGCCGTTGGTGGGTTTGAACCACTTACCTTGTGGTTAGCAAGCTTTGTCTTATCTTACAGCACCATATCAGGAATCCTTAGTCTCTTTGTTGTTGTGTGACCCTGTATGGGGTTTCTGAGAAACAACTGATAGGTTTGAACTTCTGACTTTGTGGTTAGTTGTTGTTCTTAAGTGCCATCAAGTCGTTTGCGACCCTGTATAGGGTTTCCAATGAGCAGCTGGTGAGCTTGAACCACTGACCTTACAGTTCAAATGACTTTGCATTCTGACACATTAACCCACAGTGTCACACCAGGACTCCTTTTTGTTGTTGTTAAGTGCCATAGAGTCACTTCTGACTCATAATGACCTTGTATATGGTTTCAAAGGGGTGATTGGTGAGTTTGAACCACCAACCTTGATCCCACAGCACTATACCAGGATGCCTTTGAAGCCTTTTGAAAAACAGATCCTATCAAAACTGTAACTTCCATGTGAATCTATTGGGCTAGTTAAATTCAAGGCAGAGGGTCAGCTCAGAGAAGGTTCTGGCGACTGTTTTTTGGGTCTCCAATGTGGAGTCCTGGTATGGCACTGTGGGCTAATGCATCAAACTGCAAAGTCATTTGAACTGCAAGGTCGGTGGCTCAAGCACACCAACTGCTCCTTGGAAACGCTATACAGGATCACTATGGGTCACAATCGACTTGGGCACTTAACAACAACAAAGTGGATTATCTTGATAGATTCTCTCAAAGGGCACAGGACAATCATGATTGTGAAGTGAGAAAAAGTCCAGCAAGGTTGTTCCAACTTATTTTTCCCAACATGACAGTGCACCTACTCATTCTTCAATGGTAGTGAGGGCTGTCCTGTGAATGGGAATTCTTACCTCATCCAACCTACAGTCCTGATCTTGTCCCTTTAGAATTCTTATTGTTCCCCAAACACAGTGAACATTTAAAAGGAACATGATGCAAGTCCATGAGGATATCAAAACTATTATCTTGATGTGGGATAAATTGAAATACACACACAATTCTTTGGGAAAGGGTTTGAGATATGGAAACAATACTTTCAAAAATGTATAGACCTAGATGAAGGCTTCACATGTTTGTATTTTTTGTTTAATGTTTCTATGATCTTACAGCATTACTTTTTTTAATTTAAGGTTTTTACTGTGGATTGAGTAAAAGTTTACAGGGCAAATCATCAGTTTTACATTCAACAAATCATATACCTTGTTGCACTACAATGATTATAATCCCCTCCTTGTACCATCAGTTAACAGTGTTTCTCTCTATTCACTTTAGTTTTTTTAAAAAAAAACTCTCAGGCATATACAATAATTTACACCACCAAAGGGCACATTCTGCATGTCTGCCTCCTGACTACCATCTCTTAGTCCCTCTCTTCCCAAGAATCTAGAGTCCTCAGTTGCTCCTTCCCTCCATGTCCCCATCTCTGCCTCCATCTCTGGTGTCACTGCTTCTCTGGATAGGGTCCCGCATTCTGCTTGTGCTCTTCTCTCTTTGTTTCTGGACTGTAAGATTAACCACTCCCCTGTTTTTGTTACAAAACTTCTACCTTTACAATTGTGAGAGTCACAATTAGTTGTGATAACAATTACTCTTTATTGAATCATAAGAATCTTATCCCCATCTCTTTTTTTTTTTTTTAAGTTTTTATTGTGAATTATGTGGGTTTACATGGGAGAATATCAGTTTTACGTTCATACGTATTTTGTTTCATTGTAATGATTACAATCCCCTCCATGCATCATCAAATAACCAAAGGGTACACCCCACAGGCCCACCCCCCGGCTGCCAGCACACAGCCCTTCTCCCTCCCTGAGGCTAGTGTCCCCAGCCACTCCATCTTTCCACAATATCATCTGTATCTCCATCCCTGGCATCACTGCCTCTCTGGGTAGGGTCTTGCTCTCTGCTCTTCTCACTTGATGGTCCCAGGGACCTCTGCTCCTGGACTGCAAAATCAATCACTCCCCTCCTTTTGTCAAAAAACATCTACCTTTACATTTCCAACCCTTACATCAGTCCTGATGGCAGTTACTCACTATTGTACCACAGGAGTCTTATCCCCATTTCCTTTCGCCAGCCAGTTCCCAACAGATTGGAAGTCATTCAGTGGAGAGTCTATCTACCCCTACCCCATCTGGAACTAGGCTCCCTCTTGAAAGTTTGTAAGCCAGTCACTTCTTGCTTTTATAGCCCCCCTCATTTTGGGTAGCCAATGTCTAAATTGCCCATCTCTGTCAACCTTGTGTACCGAGGAGGTGGGAGTGATCCTTGCTGTGAAGATTTGTTCCCTTTTTTGAGCTACTACATCCATAAGTATAGGTAAAATTCATCAAATTGTAGTGAGTTACTCTTTTTTTTCCCCCCTTCTTTCTTCTTCTAGTCGAGTTCTGATCATCCAGCCATTGAAGCCAGGTCAAGTGGGTAGTATCTGCAAGTATGGGTGTTCTTGTGCATCTCCCCTCACTTCATATCAGCTGGACACTTCACTCTCCACTCTAATCCTTTGTGGCCATGTCACTGCCTCTGGGCCCAGGAGTCCCCAGGTCTTGTCGTACTTCTGGCCATCCAGGTCTCCACACCAGTTCACAGGAGTCTATTGAATGTGGTCAGACTTAGCTCCCAACTTCATTGCTGTTTTTTTCCCCCTACTGGTGACCAATGTGGTCATCAGCCAGACCACATGCCTGCTCGTGTATTCTGCTCGAGTCGTACGTAGTCTTGGAAGGGAGTTTGCTCTGAGGGGACCTGACCACTTGCCTGGATGGCTCCCGGGCGAAACAGCATTACTTTTTGACTTATCTTTGTATACTCATGGTAGTTAGAAAGGGAAAAGGAGACCATGCACTGTCTTGTGGTTGAGCTGTCTTGTTCCACTTATCTTCCTCATCCCTATTCTTACTGTCAAGTGTCCACAGTTGGGACAACTTCATATGTTTTCTTGAGTCTGTCAATACATAAAGTTGACTGTCTCCCCTCACTGACTTCTCTCATTCAGTATTGGATTACCCAGTAAGCAAGGTAATCACAGGCTTACTTGTGCTTAGTTAATCATCTGTAGGGAGTGTGGTGGCTCTGTAGAATAAGCAACTAGACTACAAACCACAAGGTCTGTGGTTTGAGCCCACCAACTGCTCCACAGGAGAAAGATGAGACTTTCTGCTCCCATAAAGATTTATAGGTTAATGTACTGGACTGCAAAGTCGGTTTGAACCTCAAGGTCATTGGTTCAAGCTCACCAGCCGCTCCTTAGAAACCCTATACACGGTCGCTATGGGTTGGAACTGACTTGAGACTTGACAACAACAAACTCTATATAGGGTCAATATGAGTCAGAACAGACTCAAAAGCACATAACAACTAAAACAATAATCTGTAGTAAAAAATTATACTTTTTTTTTATCACATCAAAAGATTTTGCTTCTAAGTATGACTGTCATGGTTATGGTTCTCTCTCCAAATGCCACAGGATTCTATAGAATTAAAGCCTCTTTTCAAATTTGCAATCCCAATCAGGGATGGAGTACCCAGTAAGCAAGGTAAGCTTGGGTTTCCTTGTGCTTACTCACTAATCTGTACTAACTGAATAGTTCCATATGTTTTTAACCACATGGTGAAATCCATATGAAATATTCATTACAGATTAGTAAATAAACGCAAAGGAGCCTGTACTCACCTTGCTTATTGGACAATCCTCCCCTGCCATACCACATATTCTCTATGGAGGTTGTGAGTATTCGACAGTCCCTTTCTTCTGTACCATCACGGGTCAGAATTGAGGATTCTTTGCAAGTCCTGAAGACTACTGAAATGAGGGACGCTATAATAGGCCCATTCTGTGTGGTTCTTTCCAACATTATTTGCATTTCTATTCTTCCACATATTAAACAGAGTAGAAGGAAGGCACAAAGGATTTCTATTAACCCCTTTCCTTACCTTATCTTAACCTTACCTGTCTTCACCATTGTCTTTATAGAACACCTTATTTTCTCCTTAAAATGCTGAAACGTTATTTCATTTATATTTATAGTCTACAAATTATTAGTAGAAAATGAAGTCTTTGCAAAATAGCATGACTCAGGAAGTCAAGGTAACTGACCCTAGATCTAGTTTTATGTAGCTAAATTGAGTTTTGTCTTTGGCACAACATGTTTGAGGGAGTAAGAATGAACAATGGTGATTTTGTTCTGATCTAAGCATGCATATGACTGTACTTTGCTGTCATATTTTATTTTATAACTCTGAAACTGATGGGACGCACCTAACTCAGTTGTTAAGATCTCCGATATACTCGGAAATATTTGAAATGTTATCTGATTTAGCCCTGTATAATTTAAACTAAGTCTAAAAAAAGGATACTTCATTCAAATTTACTATCTGCAACTGTGTTCTATTTGTAACGCCAATTGGGAATTACCTGGGGCATTTGCAATTCGGTCATTGGAGACTACAAATGATAGCTCTGTGTATCCTCATTTTGTTGACTTCTTTCTCTAGGTTTTAGATACTTTGTTTAATTAGCCAGGTCATATCTGTATTTGATATTACCACCAGTCTAAATATATTATTGTCATTTCTACAGGAAATACAGATCGCAAGGAGTATTTTTGTTTATAAGTAACTGATTCAAAGATAAATGTTTACTCCATGTAAGGAGTGCTGCCCAATCGTTTGACTGGTCAATATATACATATACATATACATATACATATACATATACATATATATATATATATATGAAGGAGCTTTGGTAGCATAGTGGTTATGAATTGGGCTGCAAACTTTAAGGTCAGCAGTTTGAAACTACCAGCTGCTTCGCAGGAGAAAGATGAGGCTTTCTACTCCTGTCAAGATTTACAGCCTTGGAAACCCTGTACAGGGTCACTATGTATCAGAATCAACTCAATGGCACTTACCAACAACATATATATAGAGATAGATAGATATAGATGTAGAGATAGAGATAAATATGCCTGATTGACATGAAATTCTTTTAATCCTGAATTTCCTGTAAACTTATTTGGCATGCATATTAGTACAAATTTTAGCAAAAATAGCACATTCTAAAATATCAGACAATAATAAAATTAAATATTACGTTACCTCCTTTAGACTATAGGCTTATAACATACAATTAAGTAAGATTTCTCTCTGTCCACTATTTTATCCATTTAATATAGTAAGTGCTCATTTAAAATGGTTGTATTTGTAGGGGAATATAATGTAGTGCTCTCCAATAAGCACTGGACTGATAATTGAAAATTAAGCAGTTCAAACCCACCAGCTGCTCCTTAGAAACCCTTTATAGAGTTGCTATGAAACAGAACTGACTCAACAGCACTTAACAACAACAGAAACAAAACAGATTGGATAATAGCATGCTATGTAAAAGTACACTATTGACCACCTGAAATATACTGACACTTTTCCACTCATTATTCTACATTGCTAAGGACTTTGGATATGTTTCCTAGATCGTTTTTCATACAGTAGAAAGAATTACAGGTGTTCTTGGGAAGACCCAGTTAAATACACAGATTCTGAAGTAATTCTCTAAAGTCATATGAAAATGAAGATTGCTGTATTAGTGTTATGACATTTTAGAGAGTTATGAAAAATGACTTGGGACAGCTTTAAAGAAGGTAACACTTTCTGTGGTCTTATAACTAAAAAATAATTTAAAAAAGAAAAAGAAAATATCTGTGATTTCTCTCTTTTTTTCACACCCCTTATTCAATGCATGAACAAATGTTGTACCAACATCTGCAACATATTCCACATTACAGTGACTTTCATATCCTACGTTATGGTCAGATCACCGTCATTTCTCTCCTGCTATAGCAATTGTCTCCTAATATCCTAGGCTTTCCTCCTTATCTCTTTCCTTTGGAGCAGAAAAATGATTCTTTAAAAACATAATCTGGTTATAATAGGTCATAATTCAAAGTGCTGCCATGATTGCAAATTTTAGAGAATAAATAAAAGAATCCATATCATTATCCATTGTTGTTGTTGTTATGTGCCGTGGAGTCGGTTCCGACCCATAGCGACCCTGTACAGGGTTTCCAAGGCTGTAAATCTTTACAGGAGCAGAAAGCCTCATCTTTCTCCCACAGAACAGCTGGTAGTTTCGAACTGCTGACTATGAGATTAGCAGCCTTGTTCGTAACCACTATGCTACCAGGGCTTCTTATCCATAGGACCCTCATAATCTATGACTTCTGGCTACCCTTCCTTTTTTTTTTTTTTTTTGGCTACCGCTCTCTCTTTGATCACCTTTCTGTGGACACATGGGGTTTTTTGCTGTCCTTTAAATATATCAAGGATATTCTATTTCATAGTCGGTAAAGTTGCTATTACCTTCATCTAGAATGCCTCCCCAATATTCTGATTGCTTTTCATGGTTGTTGTGGATAAGTGCCAATTCATAGTGACCCTATGTATAGCAGAATGAAATACTGCCTGGTCCTGTGCCATCTTCACAGTTGTTATGTTTCTGCTCACTGTTGTTGTCACTATGTCAATCCATCTTGTTGAGGGTCTTCCTGTTTTTCATTGGCATTCCACTCTAACAAGTATGATGTGCTTCTTCAGGGACTGATCCCTCCTAAGAACATGCCCAAACAATGAAATACAAAGTCTGATCATCCTTAGATCTAAGGAGCCTTCTGACTGTACTTCTGACAAGACTGGTGTGTTTCTATTTCTGGATGCCCATGGTACTTTGCATATTTTTCACCTGTTGGTGATGATGCTAATGTGTGATTCTTCTTCTGTGTTTTTTATTTATTGTCCAACTTTTACATACATATGGAGGCAATTGAAAACACCCTGGCTTGTGTCAGGCACATCTTAGCCCTCAAATGATAACTTTGCTCTTTAACGTTTTAAAGAGATCTTTTGCATCAGATTTGCCTAATGTAATATGTCATTTTATTTCTTGACTGGTGCTTCCATGAGTATTGATTATGGATCAAGCAAATGATGTCTCTGAAAACAATAATCTTTTCAATGTTTATCATGTTGTTATTTAGTGGTCCAATTGTAGGATTTTTGTTTTCTTTACATTGAAATGCAATCCACACTGAAAACTTAAGTCCTCTTAACTTCTAGCAAGCAAGGTTATATCATCTGTAAATTACAGATTGTTAATGAGTTTTCTTCTATTCTTCATGCCACAATCTTCTACGTATAATCCAGCTTTTAAGATTATTTGCTCAACATACAGATTGGATAAGTATGACTAAAGGATACCACCTGGGCACCCACCCTTCCTAATTTAAAACCATTTAGTATCTCTTTGTTGTATTTGAATGCCTGTCTCTTGGTATCTGTAAAGGTTCCTAATGGACATAATTAAATATTCTGTAATATCCATTTTTTGCAATGCTATCTGTAGTTTGTTATGATCCACACAGTCAAATGCTTTTGTATAGTCAACAAAGCACAAGAACACATCTTTCTGATTTTCTCTGCTTTTAGCCAAGAGCCATCTAATGCTTTTAGCCAAGATCCATCTAAAACCAACAAGTTGGGTATAATTTAACATTCTCATTTAAGAGAAAAAAGCAAACCAAATATACTGCCACCAAGTCAATTCTGACTCATAGCAACCCTATAGGACAAAATGAAAGTGTTCCATAAGGTTTCTGAGGCTGTAAATCTCTTTGATATCCCATGCGAGTAAAGTTTTGCTACAGGTGATACAGAAATGGCTACAATCATACATTGACAAAGAACTTCCAGAGGTTCAAGCTGGATTCAGAAGAGGC
>NW_006408526.1:6391730-6403105 GCF_000296735.1 Chrysochloris asiatica
GTAGAAGAATTGATGCCTTTGAATTATGGTGTTGGAGGAGAATACTAAACGTGCCATGGGCTGCCAAAAGAACCAATAGATCTGTTTTGGAAGAAATGCAGCTAGAGTGCTCCTTAGAGACCAAAATGTCCAAACTTTTTCTCTTATACTTTGGACATATTGTATAAGAAGGGTACATCGCTGGAGAAGGGTATCATGTTTGGTAAGACGGAGGATCAAAGAAAAAGAGGAAGACCCCCAATGAGATGGATTGGCCAGGTGGCAGCATCGATGGACTCAAGTGTGGTAGCGGTAGTGAGGTTGGCCCAGGATTAGACATTGTTTCATTCTGCTGTGCATGGGTTTGCTATGAGTTGGTGCCGACTCGATGGCACCTAACAACAACAAATCTTTACAGAAGCTTTTTGCCTCATCTTTCTCTCATGGAACAGTTGATAGGTTCAAACTGCTGATTTTTCGGCAGCAGACCAAAACACTTAGCTAGCTGCTCCATCAGGGCTCCTTCATTTTAAGATGACGCTGGCAGTGGTGATGTGCCTTCCAGTCGGTTCCAACTCACAGCAACTCTGTATAGGGTTTCTGAGGCTATAAGTCTTTACGGGAGTAGAAAGCCTCATCTTTCTCCCATGGAGCAGCCCGTAGATAGATGTAAGCTGCTGACCACTTGGTTAGTAGTAGATAGGAAACTGAAACTAAGAAAACTTAAGGAATTTGCCCACGGAAACTTAACTAGTCAAAGATGGAAGTAGAATTTGAACTAACTACTATTTAACTGTTAATCTCTCTATCTTTTTATAATACTTGCTTCTCAAGTCCAACCATCTCTTGTTTCCATCTCTATCATTCAATTTCTCATCACACATAATATAATTTCTAGGATATGTCTTGGACATAATCAAGGTTAACAACAGAGATAGCTGAATGATGACCTATTATCTTAGATGTTTGTCTTCATAATTGAAATAAATGGCATGATAATATGTGTAAAATCACATACCTACCTTACAACTTGAAAATACATTCCATATACATTTACATGTACCTCAACGGCACTTAACAACAACAATACATATAGAGAATTATCATCAATACAAATAAGAAAAGAAGAATGGAGAAGAATCCTCCATGGAATATTAAAACATGAAAGCAGGCTCTACATAAATATAACAACATAAAACTTGATCACAATAAATGTTGGCTCATTTGTATAAATTAGATGAGATTCTGTGAAAACAATTTCTGAACAGGGAGGATTAACATGAATGTAAGTTATTTAAGCATTACTAAATACTTTGAAGGAGTACTGGTGTGACGCTGTGGGTTAATGCACTGAACTGCTCACCAGCCACTCCTCAGAAATTTTGTACTCGGTCGCTATAGGTCGGAACCAACTTGAAGGCAGATAACAACAATAACAACAACAAAATACCTTGAGGGAATAAGTTATTGGGCTTGGGGGTTCAGGACCATAGTCACAGGGGGACATCATGGTCAATTGGCATAGCGGAATCCACAAAGGTGTTGTTCTACATCCCACTTTGGTGAGTAGGGACTGGTGGTGTTATGCCATCAATTTGGTTCTAACTCATAGCGACCCTATATAGGATTTCTGAGACAGTAAATTCTTAAAGGAGTAGACAGTCTTATCTTTCTCCCATGGAGCGGCTGGTACATTTGAACTTCTGACCTTACAGTTCACAGCCCAACACAGAATTACTAGGCTACCAGGGATCCTGGTAGTGAGTAGGGAATGTTTCCTATAAATCAGAAACCACTCATTAGCACCTAACAACAACAAAACAAGCCTTGAAAGAAATATTATTATTTACCTCAGTAAAAATTGTCAGATGTCTAGTCTCAAGGAACAAGATAAAGGCAATAGCTAACATTTATTGTACATTTATTCTGTAGCAGACAGTAATTTCAACATGTTATTGGTTTAATTCCATCTTATCCTTACAGAAATCATATGGTGTAAGTATTGCCATCACCTCAGTTTTGCAGATGACAAGACTGATGTACAGATGGATTAAGCAACCCAATTGTTATCTAACAAATAAATCAGTGCAACTATGATTGAGACAGTTCAGTCTAGGTTTAGAATCAGTAATTATAGTTGAACTCACTACAGAGCTTTTATCTTGGGCTTTTCATTCTATTATTAAAAAGATTGCTGGCAAGTAAGAGTCACTTTTTATATGTGTTAAGTTAGAATAAAAATTGATTTACCGTGTTGTGAAGATTACTGCTACTGTTGTTGTTAAGTACTGTTGAATCGGTTCCAACTCATAACGACCTGTATAAGCTTCTTGAGTAGTGGCTGGTGGGTTTGAACTCCCAACCTTGTGGTTAGGAGTCTAGTGCTTATCCTATAGGAACATACCAGTATGACTAACATGTGCAAAGTGCTTGGGGGGGGGGGTAGGCTCAATAAAATGAGTTTTATTCTATAAAGACTATTTTTCTGGGAGATGGAGTAGAAATGGAAGTGTGGCATATGAAGCCAAAAGATTATAGGTGGACTTTGTATCCAGGCAACCCTGGATTTGACCCTGAATTTATTACCCCAAAACTTGTGTCTGATACCCTGTAGCTAGTGAGTCCAATTAACAAACACTTCAGATAAACAAAGAGAAAAGCCTTTACTTTTACTAGTTAAGTTGACTTCCTGAACACTGGCAGCAAACAGGCTGGCTTGGTGTTCACTGACTTGTGTGACAAGCACTTTGTTATACTATTTCTTGATAAGGTTAGTCATGTATTACATGCACGGGGGCTCTAATTCTAACATTCACACTAAATCACAAGGTGGTCATGATTCCCCAATCAACCTCTCAAGGAGGGCATGATTAACTGTCCAGGTGCCTGTTTGTTCAGATGGTCACTCCTTATCAGAACAGGGACCAGGCTCCAGATGGAGCCAAGCAATTATTAACATTCCAGCTTAAAACAGTCAAAGCACACCTTTTAGAAACAAGAGCAAGTTGGGGTATATAAAAGATGCTTTCAGGCAGTCCTTGATTCTATTTTACTCTTAATTAAGCAAATTCGTTATGCTCTCAAAATGGCTACACTTGAGCTCTTAGGCTCTGTCACATACTAGGTGGGTTGTTTAGTGCTGTCGAGTTGGTTCTGACCCATAGCAACCCTATATAGAGTTACTGAGGAGCGGCTGGTGGGTTTGAACTCCCAATCTTGCGTTTCAGACTGACCTTGCGGTCTAGCACATTATCCTGCCGTGCCTAGAGTATACTATTTCAACTAGTAAATGATTTGACCTATATTTTGACTGCATTATATTTAACAGGCTCTTTTACAAAAGGCTTTTGTTGTTCCATTTTTTCCAGAAAACTGTAGAACTGGTAGAAAGTGACAGGAATTTCTAAGTAGAGGTAGAAACAGCACAGAAGTCGTCAACTTTATACAGGTTATACTGTAAAATAAGGAACTCAATGATACAATAACCAAATTTATTTGCTGCTCACTTTCATGCTAGCTATGGGGTACAACAACAACAACAACAATGGGGTAGGGATGAGACTCTGAGCTTTGTGATTCTGTGAAGCTGCTCTATGCAGCAGGGCACTGTGAGTCCAGTTCATGTGTGTTATCTATCCAAAATCAGGCTAAAGTAGCAGCCGCCATTGGTACATAACGTTCTCTAGGTTCAGAGGTCAATACCAAGAGGGCAAGCAGAAATGACTGCTTTTCCCCAAAGTTTTCCTTAAGAATTAGCTCACTGTAAATGTTACTCATATGCCATTGCTCAAAGCAAATGCCATGTTGATGTCCAAAGTTTATGGGACAGAGAATCAGGACATACTTTGAGAATGAATATTTATGAGCGCCTAATAACTTTTCTAACAATAAATAATAAATAAAAAGGTAAAGAATAAATAATCCTTTATGTTTATGATAACTTTTTCTAGTCATCAGTAGCTGTGTTATCTTGGGACTACCACTAGACCCACCTGTTTTCTTTCTTTATGAAACAGGGAAGAAATTTCCTTCTTCCCTCATAGTCTAAAAGAACTTATAGAAGGCCTAAGTACATAATACTTTAAGCACAGTAGAAAAAAAGTCTACCAGTTACCAACTTACAACTCTGGTAGCATAGGGCTACAAATTGGGGTGCTAACCTCAAGATCAACAGTTCGAAATTACCATGTATTAGGTAGGAGAAAGATGAGACTTTCTGCTTCTTTAAAGATTTGCAGCCTCTGAAAGCCCTGTACGGGGTTGCTATGAGTCAGAATTGACTCCATGGCACATAACCAATCAACCAACCACTTAAAAAGAATTGAGATACTTTTTAATTTTAAAATAGCAAATTTTTATACAGAAATGCCATGGAACTTAGGTGGAAAAGGAAATAAAAGAAATTATTTGATAACATTTATGAATGATGCAGTATTGGTAAAAAGAAAAAAAAATTGTATATTAAGATTTTAATTAATGTGATAATTGTGTTTATTTTTTAATTAGATGGTTTTAGCTAAATTGAATCACCTGTTTGCAAAGCTCAGAAATATCAATATGCTTTATTAACTTCCTTAAGTATCACAGTTTATAGCAATAATAAATTTTCATTTTCATTCAAATACTCAGGTGGTTATAGGATTAACATAATATGCTAATTTTCTCTAGCTTATTTAGCATATTTGCTCACTGAAGTGCACAGTGTTGTTTAAATGTTTTCTTATAAACCGATATTCCTGCTAAAGTTAATTTAGAACTCTTACAAGTCTTAAATTTGGTCAGAGGAAATGGATATGATATTAGAATAAGGAGAAATGGACAAAACCTAACCTTCATTCTATGTTCCACATTCGTTCATAGGACAAGCAAAGTTGTAAGGCTATGTGATCAATGAAATATTTTAATAATTGATCCAATCTGTTGCCATCAAGTCCATTCTGATTTAGTTACCCTATAGGACAGAGTAGAACAGACCCATAAGGTTTCTAAGGCCCTAGATCTTTATGATGCAAGCTGTCACACCTTCCTCCTGCAGAGCAAGTGATGGATTCAAATCAACAGCATTGTAGTAAGCACTTGAGGGCGCAGTCAGTGTGCCACCAGGCCTTCTCTAACCATTAATAGGTCACAAAATACCAGAATTTAAAGACTTTGGGAAAACTGGATTAAAATTTAAAACAAAACTTTCCAGTTTGTGAAAACATTCCCTAATGTGATTGAATCCCTGTACATGTGAATGAAGATGGTGAAGGAGTTCCAGAGGATGGGAAAGGTAAGGATCAATTGCAGTAGTTACTCTGGGCAGGAGTTATGGGAGGCATGCTGGATGTAGGCATTTGTTTATACTTTAGAAAAGTTCTCGATAGGTGCTTTTGAGGGCTATTCGGACACAGTGAAATATGGTCATAGTTACGTTTTAAACAGATCACTCTGGCAAATGAATAAGGGTTGATTTGACGGGAAGAATACACTGAAAGCTGAGACATTACTTGGGAAGCTGTTGAATTTGTTGAGGTGAAATTGAATGAAGATATAAATGTGAGCCAGCAAGAAAAAATAAGAAGAAGAAGTTTGGCTCTGTTATCATTCTGACCAATTTTCCCCTGCTTCTTTCTCTGCTACTTAGAACTTTGACCCTGGATGTTATTCTAACGCACTGGACTGCAAAGTCACTTGATCCATAAGGTCAGCGCAAACCGTGTACAGGGTCGCTATGGGTCAGAACCAACTCCAAGGCACTTTACACTAGCAATAAGAATTATCATTGTTATAATAAGTAAAACAGTTTTGCTTTGTTTTAAAAGTTTATACTTGTTAGAAAGTAGCATAGCACAAAACCACTCCTAGGCTTCCTGAATCAAATTTTGTGGTTTTCTGCTCTATCATACTGCCTCAGAGAATATTTTGAGAGTAGAGAAAACAATTTCAGAGAGGCTTAGATGTAGTCTAATATTTAAGCTATGGGTATACTCAATGACCTTGTAAATCCATTTCATTTGTAATGTTCTAGTAAGTGCCTTCCTGATTTCAAAAGTAGGTTATGATCTGAGCTCTAGTCCTGTTACTGTGTTTCCAAATAAATGATGTGTGATATAAAATAACTTAGCTCCTTAAGGACACAGATTGCTTCCAATTTTTCTTTGTATTTTCAGTGCCTAGAACAGATGTGACACAAAACAGGCCCTCAATAAAGGCTTATCGAGTGACTACATCCCACTATTTCTATGCAACAACTAGTCATGTATAATATAATTAATTTGAAATAAAGATGATAGATCAATGCAAAACAACAACAACAACAACAACAACAACAAGGAGATTATAGTCAGGGAGTACAAACAATTCTTTTTCTCTGTTCCTCTCATAATATGTTGCAGATATTTTTCTTAAAAAATTATTTACTGTCAGGATCAGCCTGAAGGAATGGATATTACAGAAAGTTTAAGTATGGTATCCTAAACCTAAAGTTGCCAGAGGAAAGCTCCAAGGTCCCAGAATTCCATCCATCTTCATCATTAAGAAATACTCTATATAAGGCCCTTTGGAACCTGGCTTCAGTACAAAATGGAATTACTGAATGCCTTAATATTGTTGCTGGTTTGCTTGCTAATGATTATTTTCTTCCTCTGTTTTATAATGTCCTGCCTGGAAAATTTGTTGCAAGCTACTGGTTAGAATTATAATTCTTTTAAGGAAATGATTTCCACACGTGGTTAATGATTTTGCATCAGCCTCTCTGCTCAACCTTCACACCTCTCTATTCCTGCCCAACTCATTTGGTTATGGATATTAATCACAATCAAAGAGCAGGAAATGCTTTATTTTAATGCTTAATAAGTTTACTGCTCCTCAAATTGATTCTTGCAGTGTGAATGTTAGTAATCTGAAATGCCTCAGGCATTTCAGAAAAGGCTGGGAAAGGAAGGGCTCCATTGATAGCAAAGATGAAATAACAAATATTCATGCAAAAAGACAAAGTGTCTTTTCTATAACCTTAAGGGGGATTGCTAGTCATAATTAAAAACCACTCCTTTCAGTGTGCTTGAGTTCAGATCCTCCTGAGTTCTGTGAACACTGCTCACAGGCCAAATCCATCCCTGCAGGTTGGTAAATATCTCTGTGTTGTCGCCATAGGGAGTTGGCTTCTCTCTACACAGACAGAAATGAGGCAGTAATTAGAAGTAAATGACAAGGTGCTTTTCATCTTTGAAGAGGAAAGATTTTTTGTGTCAAAATATCTCACCAGAGGAGTCATTTTCTCTGTGTGCATTTCTTAATGCTGAATGCATTTTGCATGAGAATAGCAAAGGGGAAATTGTTTCTGAATGTTGCTTTGTGACAAATATTAGAGACACTGCCTTTGGAGACAGCAAGTGTCTGAATGCTGTCCCATTGTGATATTGACAGCTACAGTCCATAGCAAACTGAGAATATTTAAACTAGATAAATACTTCTTTTTGATAGAATAAAATTTTTTAAAATCAAGATGTTTATTATGGTATTGTGCCTCAAAAGGTTGAAAATAGCTGACAAGGTTTTATCACCCAATTTTTAATATGCCTTAAGAATTTAATCATCTTACATTTTAAACACAGCCAGGACACAAATCACCATCATGCTTTTGCTTTTCTAGACATGCTGCCTTGTCATTCAACATTCTGGGCTTTTGTCAGATTAGACCACTTTCAAACAATTATTCTGGGAAAATTATCCTCAGAAATGGACTGCATTGATTATAATCAACTTGGAAATTTAAAAGCAACTATTCATGAAGTTTAAAAGATTTCAAGTATTACTACCCCCCCCCCAAAAAAAGCCACAAACCTAACAACAAGAACAAAAACAAAGCAAAATCAAAACTCTGTAAATATAACTTTACCTAGCATTAGATTCCTGGAATGTGAGAAAAAGAGTTTGATCTTAAACTTGGAATTGATACTATTAAAGGACATAGTGTTTTCTTCAGTTTTATAGCACTTGGTAGAATATAAATTAGCATATAGTGATCATATATAATACTGTTATTGTTGTAGTTAAGTGCCATCAGGTCGGTTCTGATCCATAACGACTTTGCATAGGTTTTCTGAGGAGCAGCTGGTAAGCTTGAAACGCTAACCTTGCAGTTCAAACGACTTTGCAGTCTGGCGCATTAACCCACAGTGCACACCAGGACTCCATATGTAATACTACCACCCCTCAAAAAATAATGCCTATGCAGAAGTATGATTCTGATTTATACTGCTGTTTGCGTAACACAGGGGAGACTTGGTGTGGCTCTGTAGGATAAGCACTGGAATGATTCTGATTTATACTGCTGTTTGCGTAACACAGGGGAGACTTGGTGTGGCTCTGTAGGATAAGCACTGGACTGCTAACCACAAGATCAGAGTTTCAAACCCACCAGTTGCTCCTAGGAAACCCTATATAGGATCATTATGAGTCAGAGCTAAATCAATGGCACTTAACAACAACAAAAACAACAGTTATGGAGATGGTAGTAATATAACCAATTTCTGGAAGAAAAAATAGCATCATGCAGCTAAAGAGTAAATTTCTGAATATATTGTGGCATAAGAGACAATGGTGCATGGGGAAAGAGATAAATCTTAGTAAACACTGGAATCGAAAGCAAACAATGTTAAGAGCTAAGAACACCTCTACCCAACTATCCATATCATAGGTTCTGACCCATTTAGGGCATTTGCAAGGAATATGAAATTTAAAGAGGCTGCTGCCATGCTACTGAGTCAGAACGTAATGGACTTGGCAATAAATATTATCTCAGTTCCTGAAATTCAAGATTTTTGAATACCTCTTGAATTAAGGCTGACTCCAATCTTTGATAGTGGTTTGAAATGGACATTATGGACCTTATCTTTGAAAATCATGTTCTTCACAGGATTTTAGTGGTTATGAGTTAGGCTGTTAATCTCAAGGTAAATGGTTCAAAACTACCAGTGGTTCCATGGGAGAAAGGTGAGGCTTTCTGCTCCCGTAAAGATCTACAGCCTCGGAAACTCTATACAGGGTCGCTATGGGTCAGAACTGACTTGACAGCACTTAGCAAAAACAATCATTAAAAATACAAAGATCACAATGATAATGTTTTCCCAAGACAAAGTTCCAGAAAACAAATTAATGTTCCTTTCTTCTCCATTATATTGTTTCCATATTCTCTTTTTAAATATTAATTCAAAATAATTTTGAGAATATAGTTTTTATTGGATTGTTCTAGAATACTCTTGAATATGCTACTCAGAATACTCAATACTCAAAGAGAAAATAGGCCCACAGTAGCCTTAAATGTTCAGTATTTTCACTTTAATCTTGAAAGTTTAAGCTTCTTCATCAAGTTCTAAAATCATCAATTATAAAATGAATCATCATATATAATTATTTTACATGACTTATTTAAAGAGTTAATAATTAATTAGGGCTTGTGCTATGTTAGAAAATGTGTGGGTTAAAGACTTTACATATGTTATTCTCCTAATAATCCTGGATGTACATACATTCCCACTTTGCATAAGGGACAAATAAAGAATGCAAAGCAGTCAGTTCTAAATTCAAAGTTTACTATATTTTTACATGAATTCTAGTGTATGTCTGTTAGACACCAATGCAGGAGCTTCTGCATTAAGTTGTTGTTACTTGCCATGAAGTGAAATCTGACTTCGTGCAACCCCATAGTGTACAGAATTGTACCTTTCTGAAGCAGATTATAAAGTCTGTCTTCTAAAGTGTGATTAAACAGGATCAAATCACCAACCTTTACACCAGTGTGCCATATTGCTATTGCTAAGTGCTGGTAAGTCTCTTGTGACTCATAGTGATCCTCTATAGGTTTCTGAGAAGTGGCTACTAAGTTTGGACCGCTGACATTGCAGTTCAAATCAACTCTGCGTCGAGTGATTATCCTACAGCACCACACCAGGATGATAATTATACTGGTTATGACATAACAGTTAAAGAGCTCTGGTAGCGTAGTGGTTACAAATTGGGCTGCTAACCTGAAGGTCAGCAGTTCAAAACTACCAGTGGTTCCATGGGAGAAAGATGGGGCATTCTGCTGCCATAAAGATTTACAGCCTTGGAAACCCTGTGCAGGGTCACTATGAGTCAGAACTGACTCCACGGTATTTAACAACAACAACATAACAGTTGGAAATACTGTGTGGCCCCAGAGTGGCAATGTGTTTCTTGATAATATGTCCCCCAATTTGGGGTATCATTCCATGTTGTTGTTAAATGCCATCGAGTCAGTTTCGACTCATAGCAACCCTGGATAGGAATGCCAAGGAGTCGCTGGTAGGTAGCATCATAGTCCAGTACTTACCCTGTAGTGACACCAGAATCATACAGTAGGGACACAAATGTGTAGTACAGTATAGGTAGTATCCAGAGCCAGACCTGAGTAGGGCAAGGATTGTTGTTGCAATTCCATGTCACGATTTATAAAATAAAGTGGTTAAAGTTGGTAATAATTATACAAGTAGCCTTGGCGTGGTGCCGTAGAACAAGCAATGGACACAAACACACCAGTCACTCCTTGGATAAAGATTCAATGGCATACAACAACAACAAAGTTGTACAAGACTCTTGTGGTAAAACTAAAATGAATTACTGAACTTTTGTGAACACGAGTGCAGTTCTGTAATTATTTAATATAGCCCTTCTAACCATATTTTTGTAACATCCACCAAATGACTGGATCCAAACCAAACCCAATCCACTGCCATCAAACTCATACTGATTAATAGTGTCTATATGTAGGGCTTCAGATACAAAATCTTTATAGGAACAATCTCATATTTCTCCCATGAAGGTGGAGGGTTTTGAATCCCCATCCCTTAAGGTTAGCAATCCAGTGCTTATGCTATCCAACCATGCCAGCAGGGCTCTTTAGGACTATGCAAATATGAGGTGCTTGTGGCTCATTTGTTAGATAATCTGCTAATAATGTAAAATTATTGTTGTTGTTAAATGCTGTACAGTCAGTTCTGACCTATAGCGACCCTATATAGGTTTCCGAGGAGTGGCTGGTGAGCTTAAACTGCTGACCTTGAGGTTCAAATTGACTTTGCTGTCTAGCACATTAACCCACAATGCCACACCAGGACTCCAGTAATGTAAATTAGGTACATATAAACATACTCATAAACAACCTGCAATATACTGATGATATAACCTTGCTTGCCTGAAAGTGAAGAGGACTTAAAACATTTACTGATGAAGATCAAAGAGCACAGTCTTTGGTATGGATTGCACCTCAATGTAAAGAAAACAAAAATCCTCGCCACTGGACCAATAAACAACATTCTTATCAATGGAGAAAAGATTGAAGTTGTCAAGGACTTCATTCTTCTTGGATAAACTATCAATACTCACGAAAGCAG
>NW_006408526.1:6408873-6416675 GCF_000296735.1 Chrysochloris asiatica
ATCTCAATATAAAGAAAACAAAAATCCTCACCACTGGACCAATAAACAACATTCTTATCAACAGAGAAAAGATTGAAGTTGTCAAAGATTTCATTCTTCTTGGATCAAGTATCAATGCTCACAGAAGCAGCAGTCAAGAAATCAAAGTATTACATTAGGCAAATCTGCTGCACAAGACCTTTTTAAAGTGTTGAAGAGCAAAAATGTCAGCATGATGACTAAGGTGCACTTGACCCAAGCCATGGTATTTTTAATAACCACATATACATGCGAAAGCTGGACAGTAAATAAGAAAGACAATAAATAAGGACAGTAAATAAAAATTTTTAAAAATAGAAGAATTGATTCATTTGAGTTAAGGTGTTGGAGAAGAATATTGAAAGTGCCATGGGCTGCCAAAAGAACCAATAGATCCGTTTTGGAAGAAGTGCAACCAGAGTGGTCCTTGGAGACCAAAATGGCCAAACTTCATCTCTCATACTTTGAACATATTGTCAGAAAGGACCAGTCACTAGAGAAGGATATTATGTTTGGCAAGGTGGAGGGTCAGAGAAAAAGAGGACGACCCCAGCGAGATGGATTGGCCAACTGACAGCATCGATGAACTCAAACGTGGCAACAGTAGTGAGGTTAACCCAGAATCAGGCAATGTTTCATTCTGCTGTGCATAAGGTCGCTATGATTTGGTACTGACTCAATGGTATCTAACAACATATACATATATACAAATATTTATGATACATGCATATGTGTCTTGGTATGGTGTTGTGCCATAAAGCACTGGACTGTAAGGTCAGTTTGAACCACAAGGTTGGTAGTTCAAACTTACCAGTTACTCCTTGGAAACCCTATACAGGGTCACTATGAGTCAGAAATGACTTGATAGCACTTAGCAACAACAAATGTTAGGTGTTGTCGAATCAATTCCTACTCATCCTGAATAGGGTTTCTGTGGCTATAAACTTTGCCAGAGCAGAAAGTTTTGAAGCTCCCTCATTTATATGGCTGGACATTGCCCTAATGGATGTTAAACTCTGCATATTAGTAATTTCTTAATTATTAAGTGTTATCATTGAAGAGAAAAAGAGTCTTGGTGTGGCTCTGTAGGCTAATGTGCCAGACTACAAAGCCATTTGAACTGTAAGGTTGGCGGTTCAAGCTTACCAGCTGCTCCTCAGAAACCCTATACAGGATTGCTATGGGTCGGAATTGACTTGACAGAACTTAACAACAACAATATTGTTGAACCAGTTCTATAGCAACTGGGTATAGGGTTTTGGAGGAAGAGCAGTCAATGGGTTTGAACTGCTGACCTTGTGGATGTCAGTCCAGTGCGTATCCTTCCACACGACACTAAGACGTAATGGAAGATGAAAGTGCGATTGAATTTAAAGATGGCATTTCACCTTTACTTTGATTGTTGTTGTTTAATGTTAAGCTTAAAAAAATTTAGACAATTTAAAGTTTAAAATTAATATTAAATTTTAATATAAATATGATACAAATATTGATATAAATATTATTAATATAGCATATTCAAGGAGAGATGTAGATTCAGCATTACTCAGTTATAAGCATACGGATCAGACATTAGGTTTCAGATTGTTCATAATTGTTTTTTCCCACATCATAAAGTAGTTTTTTTTCCCTCCTATTGAATATTGTTTTTAGCTTTGCTTAATAATATTTTTTCACGTATATAAATATAAAGTAAAAATAAGGCACTGTGGGTTAATGCGCTGGACTGCAAGTTCAGTTGATTCACAAGGTTGCCGCTTCAAGCTCACTAGTAGCTCCTCAGAAACCCTGTACAGGGTCGCGATGGGTCGAACCAGCTCTTAACAACACTTAACAACACAATTTAAAAAGAAAAATCAAATACACTGACTAAGGAAGAATGTATAACTGAGGTCTAGTTTCTACTGCTTTAAGTGTTTAAGGTGTTTAATATTAAACACCTCTCTAGTGTGGCACTGTGGGTTAATGAATGGACTACAAGGTCAGTTTAACCTGCAAGGTTGGAGGCTCAAACTTACCAGCTGCTCCTCTGAAACTCTATACAGGGTCCTTATGAGTTGGAATTGACTTGACAGCACTTAACAAGAACAAGAACAACATGTTTACTATGTGTATTTATGTGAATCTGTACATATATGGTTACCTGTGCATGTTTAATTGTAAAAAAGTATTAAACTCAGCAAGAAATATTAACCACGGATAATATTATTGACAGTGTTCATTGAAAGGAAGAGAATAATATGTAGAGAAAAAAACGTAATATATTGATATGGAAAATGGCTATGACAATGCTTATGATGAGCTCAGTTTACAGCACATCAATTCATATCACTGCTCCCAAACTTAACAATGCTATTGGAGAACGTTTAGTCAAAAGGTTCATTTCAAAGATCTCACTAATACAGGAGTTTTCATTTTAGTATTTATTACCCATTTGACAATAGTTTGTCCTATTTTGTTAGCCCTTGGGTCATTACTGTTTTTTTTAAGTGCTGTCAAGTTGGTTCGAACTCATAGTGATCCTGTATAGGGTTTCCAAGAAGTGGCTAGTGGGTTTCAACCATCAACCTTGTGGTAACAGTCCAGGTTTATTCTACAGCACCATACCAGTTCTCCATTATCACTACTAACACGAAGCCTATATAAGAATAAGCATAGTACCATTTCAACTGCAGTGCAAGGAAAATTAAATGAATAGTTTACACTATCAAATACATGTCACTGAATAACCACATGTCAGTGTTAGAAGCATAAAAATGTATAAAGCACTAAAGAAATCTAAAGAAAAACAGCAAATACATCATGCACTTGGCACAGTGGTTGACCTCTTGGATATGGGAAGAGATGGGATCATTTAATACCTAGACATTGACTTACCATCAAGGAGAGCCAACAGTCTTGCAATTTTAAGATCTACTTAAAAAAGGAAGAAAGCTTGGCTGGAAATCAAAATTTAATGATGCTATAGAGCAGAATACTTCTCAAATGCTCTTTTCCTCATTTTATACCCTGGGATACACTGATTAAAAATATCTATTTCACATTTCATGGAGTCCTGAGTGGTACAAATGGTTAACAATCTTCTCAAATGCCCTTTTCATCATTTTATACCCTGGAATACACTGATTAAAAATATCTATTTCATATTGCATTGAGTCCTGAGTGGTATAAATGGTTAACAATCTTGTCTGCTAACAGAAAAGTTAGAAGCTTGAGTTCACCCACAGACACTTTAGAAGAAAGGCTAATTTGTCTGCTTCTGGAAAATTCATCCATAGAAAGCCCTGTAGTATGCAGCTGCACTATGACACACCCAGAGTTGTCATGAGTTTAAATGGGTTCAGTGGCAACTAGGTTTGTCTTTTTTCAGTTCATATTGCATGCATAATATGCCTAGATTTTCATACAAAAGTCTTAAAATGCTTTAACACATACAGTTAGAAAGTTCAAGACTATTGAAGGCATAAAGTACTGTTTCATCAGATACATACTATCCCATGAAACATTTTATCCATTTTATTTCTTTGTTAAAAATATTAAACAATTAAATCATATTTATCCATGCTTGGATAAATCCCTTTTATTTTGATACTTAAGAAGCCCTATGAAAACAAGTATAAAATAATTATGAATGTATACAGATCAAGAAATAAAAATTTTTAAATCTTGCAGTGCTATTTAGTTCCATCAGTATTCCTTGGTTCATTATTCATATCTCAACTGTAATACTTATTGTTGTTGTTAAGTGCCGTCGAGTCGGCTCTGACCCATAGCGACCCTGTACAGGGTTTCCGAGGGTGTAAATCTTTACAGAAGTAGAAAGCCTCATCTTTCTCCCGCGGAGCAGCTGGTAGTTTCGAACCGCTGACCTTAAGGTTCGCAGCCCGATTCGTAACCACTACGCTACCAGAGCTCCTTTAGAGTGCATTATATGTATTTGAATGTCTTTCTTTCCTAGAAGTTCGTTTAGGAGTCCTGGTGTGGCACTATGGGTTAATGCACTGGACTGCAAAGTCAGTTTGAACTTCAAGGTCAGCTGTTCAAGCTCACCAGTTGCTCCTTGAAAATCCTATACAGCGTTGTTATGGATTCAAACTGACTTGACAGCACTTAACAGTAATAGGAGTATATTGTTTTAGGATTCCTGGTGTGGCACTCTAGGACCAGCGCTGGACTGCGAACCACAAGATCAGTAGTTCAAACCCAACAATTGCTCCTCGAAAACCCTGTACAGGGTCACTCAACAACACTTAACAACAAGAACAACTGTAGGATTACCAGTGGACTGCTATCCACAGTTTGGCAGTTCAAACTCACCAGCTGCTCCTCAGAAACCATATACAGCATCACTGTGAGTCAGAACCAACTCAACAGCACTTAACAGCAACAACATGTTGGTAGAGGGTAACAGTAAGAATTTTATCAGGATTTTGAGAATTTGCATTTCTACCTCAAATAAACCCAAACAAAATCTACATTTTAACAAGATTCCCAGGTTCAAAGCCCTGTATTTTGTTTCATAAGTATTTTAACATGAATAATTTTTATTTGGAATTTATAGAGTAAAAGATGTATCTATATATAAACCTTCATTTTCAAAACATGTTTAGTGAAAAAGTATTTAAACTTATCCTTCATGATCATAGAGAGCACCGATATGCTTGGAATAATGTAAATGTCAAGAACTACCTGGATGTAATTACTAGTGGGAAGGCTAAGTCTTTCAGGCCAGGTTTTCAAGAGAATCAAAACCCGTGAAATGTAGTAGTTGTGAGCCAGCCATGAAGTCAGTTCTGACTCAGCGACCCTGCAGAGGGTTTCTGAGGAGCTGCTGGTGAGTCGAACCACTGACCTTACAGTTTCAGTACATTATTCTAAAGCACCAAATCAGGACACCCATTTTTGATAGTCTAAATTGAAATTGCTTGTCCCTGTCAACCTAGTGGAGTCCTGGTATGGCACTGTGGGTTAATGTGCTGGACTGCAAAGTTGGTTTGAACACTGAGGTCAGTGGCTCAAGTTTACCAGTCACTCTTAGGTATCCCTATACAGGGTTGCTGTGGGTTGGAACTGACTCGACGACACTTAACAACAGCAACAACAACAATCAACCCAGTACACTGAGGAGACATGCATGTTCCTTAGTAGGAAAAATCTTTCATTTCAGTTGGAATTTTGAACCACTGTATCCAGAAGTAAAACTCCAGTTGATCAAATTGTAGCAATTGACACTTGCATACAGTATCATCTTTATCTTCATCTGGTCGGGTTCTGATTGCAACTCAGCCCTAGCCATCCAAGCTAGGTCTCATGGGTATCAGCTGCAAGTTTGGGAGTTCACACTCATCAACCTGCACTTCAAACTAGCTGCCCACTTCACTCCCAGCCCTAGCCTTCATGGTCTAGTTTAGTGCCCATGGGCTCAGAAGTTCATAAGACTTCCTAACTTCAGATTATCCACCTTTCTCTCATCTCAAGATCAACAGGTGCCAATAGAACAGGTCCAAACTCAGCCCTTGTCTTCATTGTTGCAATTGCCCAAATTCCAGTCACACATAGACCTTGGTGGTCACCAGCCAGTATATGGCTAGCTGGTTCCCTTTAATTTTCAGTCCTAAAAGGAGAGTTTCTCCTGTGGGCCAATTTGCCTTGCCTTGGTGCCTTTGAAACTAAAAATGCTTAACTGTCTGCATTTTTTTTTTTTTTTTTTTTCTTTGTAAAGCTCCACTCCTCCCAGCAGGGCTGGGTGATCTGCATGCCTTTTCAAATGCAAACTTCCCAACTCTAAAGACTCTGGGCTTGGTTCAGGATTCTACCTAAGACCCCAAAAGCCCCAGACTATCCTGTATAGGGTTTCAGAGGAGCAGTTGCTGACTTTGAACTGGAGACCTTGTGGTTCAAACTGAACTTGCAATCCATTGGTTTTTCTACAATGCCACAAGGACCCATACTCTACAAAGGCTTAAAACAAAAAGGCCTTTTGTTTTTTTCTGGGCAAATTTTAAATTCCCTTTTTTGCAAATCCAATCAAGTATAGACTGAAGTTGGGTTTACAAGCTCTCTGTAATCATAATTGCCAATATTCACTTCCATCACCTATGTATGTCTATTTTATAATAATAAGCCAAGCCTGAGAAATCTGTATCCTTACAGCATTCAAACACATAAACCTTTTTAAAAACACTCAAGTCCACTCTTTTCTTACACCTTGAAATAACCCTTTTCATATGCATATGGCCTTGGGCTTCTGGCCATAGATAACTATCTTTTATATCCAGTTTGACATCCACTCCAGGCAACTCCAGAAACTGCTTTCCCCTCAGCTGAAACATCTTTATCCCATCCGCCTTCATTCTTTCTCTTATAAAACCTCATGCTTCCATAAATCTGGAGCCATTGATATAAATCTTGCTCTTGACACCACATACAAAAACTACATATGGGCCTTATCTGACTTCCTCTGACTCTGCAAGGGGGAAGGAGGACCAAACTCTAAATCTGCCCAAGTCTGATTCCTATGAAGTGGAGATCAGACATGCCTCCGCCCAGTATCAGTGCCTTTAAAATGAGCCAACTTCAGTACCAATTTAGAAAACTCATCCTTGCATTTCTCTAGAACCCCACTCTCTTGGTACCACATGCCTTAGGCTGGGTATTTTTAGAGAAGCAAAATCAGTGAAAAACATATGTATATATATTGTGAGAAATTTGTTATCAAGGAAATGCTTACAATTGCAGCCCCAGGTCCCCAGCAGAAGAGAGAGAACCTTCCCATCTGTCCATTATATTGGGAACAGTCCACACCCCGAAGGAAATGTCCTTTCAATTGATATGTCCTCTCATAGCCAATCATGATAGGGTTAACTATGCCTATATTAGGTTCTGTCACTATGGGAATAGCCACATCTCAACTGCTCAACCTCTGGAAATCCTGGCCTAGTCAAGTTAACACAAAACCTTAACTATTACAGTAAGTCTCTCTCCCTTGATTCAAAGTATCTAAGAACAGAAAATAGTTCAGTCCATAGATCTAAGCCACCTTAGGCTGACTAGGAATACAGGTGAGGATTTGGCAGACAGATGAAGGTTACAATATGTGTGAAGGAGATTTTCTAGTTTTCACAAACCCCACCCACATGTCTGGTTTCTTACTTTGGAAGTTTGCATGTTACAGTGACGCTGGAAGCTATGCCACCTGTATTTCAAATACCAGCAGGACCATCCATGATGGACAGGGTTCAACAAGTGCCCAGACTAAGAGAAGTTAGAGAAAAGAAAAAAAAAAAAAAAAAAAAAAAAAAAAAAAAAAGGTCTGTTGATCTACTTCCAAAATCTACACAATGTTCTCATTGATCATTGTTATTGTTGTTAAGTGCCATCAAGTTGGTTCCAACCCATAGCGACCCTATATAGGGTTTCCTAGGAATGACTGGTAAGCTTGAACCATCGACCGTGTAGTTCAAAGGGCACATTAACCCACAGTGCCCCACCAGGCCTCATTGATCATATGAACACATTATTTGCTCACTGAAGAGCTGAAGCCTAAACTTCAGATTAAACACAGTGGACTATTATCTAAGGGTGTTATGATCTTGAATGACAATGTACATCCACACACCTATGCTCACATTGTTGACACTACGCAAAAACTTTGTTTTGAGGTGTTAAAGCATCATCCTTATAGTCCTGATCTGGTTTCATTTGACTTTCCACTTTTTGGTCCCCTGAAAGCAACCCTTGAGGATGAAGATTCACCTTTGATGATGAAAATTCACCTTTGATGA
>NW_006408526.1:6416775-6417665 GCF_000296735.1 Chrysochloris asiatica
GCATTAGCCCACAGCGCCACACCAGGACTCCGTTACTTCCATAATAAACCCCAAAACTGTGGGTATTATTGGTGAGTTCTGTGTGGCCATTGCAAATTAATGAGCAAGCAGAAAAGTAGAGGGTACTGTGGAAGAAACAGTTGGTGTCAGATAAAACCTTGGAAGGTGGAGGCATGTCTGACTGCCACCTCATAGGAATCAACCTTGGGTGGCTGATGCGGATGTTAATGACTTTCTTTCCTTCCCCTGCATTTAGAGGAGGTAAGACTCCACCACCATGCCATTTTTACAACTAGAATAATATGAAATTTAAATAATGGCACTGATCATTAAAGACTAATGCCTCTGGGTGTTTATTTCCCTATTCATTCCCCTACATTGGGAGCACAAGCCCCAGGGGCTTTCCTGGCACTTGATTTCCAGCAGCTGTCACTGAGGCAGAGAAATGTTCCAGATCAGGAATAGCCTGCTCTGCTCAGGGTAATTGGTTCCTAGGCTGACTCTCTGTTGACACCAGGCAGACTGACTCATCAGTTTCCTATTTTTGTTAATATGTTGGTTTTTTGAGGAAGAAAATGAGTGTTTTCTAAACTGCATATAACTAGTAAAGAAATCATTGATGACTGAGTCAGCAAAAACTAACTGATGAAGATTAGTGGCAGAAGATATTTTAATACACAATGTGTATTATAATTTTCAAATGATATCAATTAAAGCATACTATTTAAAGTGATGTATAATTACAAATAATTGTGATATACATACATATATATCATTGACTCTTGATCATATGCTACCTCTTGAAATGATTTAATATTAACCATTTCCTTTTTGTTGTTGTTAAGTGCCATCGAGTCGATTCCGACCGATTGCGACCCTGTACAGGGGTT
>NW_006408526.1:6417765-6423411 GCF_000296735.1 Chrysochloris asiatica
TTTTTTTTTTTTTTTTTTTCTTTGTAAAGCTCCACTCCTCCCAGCAGGGCTGGGTGATCTGCATGCCTTTTCAAATGCAAACTTCCCAACTCTAAAGACTCTGGGCTTGGTTCAGGATTCTACCTAAGACCCCAAAAGCCCCAGACTATCCTGTATAGGGTTTCAGAGGAGCAGTTGCTGACTTTGAACTGGAGACCTTGTGGTTCAAACTGAACTTGCAATCCATTGGTTTTTCTACAATGCCACAAGGACCCATACTCTACAAAGGCTTAAAACAAAAAGGCCTTTTGTTTTTTTCTGGGCAAATTTTAAATTCCCTTTTTTGCAAATCCAATCAAGTATAGACTGAAGTTGGGTTTACAAGCTCTCTGTAATCATAATTGCCAATATTCACTTCCATCACCTATGTATGTCTATTTTATAATAATAAGCCAAGCCTGAGAAATCTGTATCCTTACAGCATTCAAACACATAAACCTTTTTAAAAACACTCAAGTCCACTCTTTTCTTACACCTTGAAATAACCCTTTTCATATGCATATGGCCTTGGGCTTCTGGCCATAGATAACTATCTTTTATATCCAGTTTGACATCCACTCCAGGCAACTCCAGAAACTGCTTTCCCCTCAGCTGAAACATCTTTATCCCATCCGCCTTCATTCTTTCTCTTATAAAACCTCATGCTTCCATAAATCTGGAGCCATTGATATAAATCTTGCTCTTGACACCACATACAAAAACTACATATGGGCCTTATCTGACTTCCTCTGACTCTGCAAGGGGGAAGGAGGACCAAACTCTAAATCTGCCCAAGTCTGATTCCTATGAAGTGGAGATCAGACATGCCTCCGCCCAGTATCAGTGCCTTTAAAATGAGCCAACTTCAGTACCAATTTAGAAAACTCATCCTTGCATTTCTCTAGAACCCCACTCTCTTGGTACCACATGCCTTAGGCTGGGTATTTTTAGAGAAGCAAAATCAGTGAAAAACATATGTATATATATTGTGAGAAATTTGTTATCAAGGAAATGCTTACAATTGCAGCCCCAGGTCCCCAGCAGAAGAGAGAGAACCTTCCCATCTGTCCATTATATTGGGAACAGTCCACACCCCGAAGGAAATGTCCTTTCAATTGATATGTCCTCTCATAGCCAATCATGATAGGGTTAACTATGCCTATATTAGGTTCTGTCACTATGGGAATAGCCACATCTCAACTGCTCAACCTCTGGAAATCCTGGCCTAGTCAAGTTAACACAAAACCTTAACTATTACAGTAAGTCTCTCTCCCTTGATTCAAAGTATCTAAGAACAGAAAATAGTTCAGTCCATAGATCTAAGCCACCTTAGGCTGACTAGGAATACAGGTGAGGATTTGGCAGACAGATGAAGGTTACAATATGTGTGAAGGAGATTTTCTAGTTTTCACAAACCCCACCCACATGTCTGGTTTCTTACTTTGGAAGTTTGCATGTTACAGTGACGCTGGAAGCTATGCCACCTGTATTTCAAATACCAGCAGGACCATCCATGATGGACAGGGTTCAACAAGTGCCCAGACTAAGAGAAGTTAGAGAAAAGAAAAAAAAAAAAAAAAAAAAAAAAAAAAAAAAAAGGTCTGTTGATCTACTTCCAAAATCTACACAATGTTCTCATTGATCATTGTTATTGTTGTTAAGTGCCATCAAGTTGGTTCCAACCCATAGCGACCCTATATAGGGTTTCCTAGGAATGACTGGTAAGCTTGAACCATCGACCGTGTAGTTCAAAGGGCACATTAACCCACAGTGCCCCACCAGGCCTCATTGATCATATGAACACATTATTTGCTCACTGAAGAGCTGAAGCCTAAACTTCAGATTAAACACAGTGGACTATTATCTAAGGGTGTTATGATCTTGAATGACAATGTACATCCACACACCTATGCTCACATTGTTGACACTACGCAAAAACTTTGTTTTGAGGTGTTAAAGCATCATCCTTATAGTCCTGATCTGGTTTCATTTGACTTTCCACTTTTTGGTCCCCTGAAAGCAACCCTTGAGGATGAAGATTCACCTTTGATGATGAAAATTCACCTTTGATGAAAAAGTGCATTTGTGGCTCAAAGCTCAGCCTAAAACATTTTAAAATAAAGGAATATGAAAGCTACTTTATAGATGAGGAAAGTGTATTAAAAAGCAGGAGATTATGTCAAAAAATGATCATTTGTCTTTTCTAAGAGTTGATGAACATAAATTCTACAGCTAGAGTGTGGATAATTTTTGACTCACACTCATATATATCTATCTATCCATTGATCAATTATTGATCAATCGATCTATTGTTGTAGTGTTCACAGGAGATTTTTCCCTGGCAAATTGAAGTCCTGGCTACTGTTTAGATTTTTCAAACAATTGTTTTCCAGGATAAATACCTGAGCCCTGGTGTGGCATTGTAGGATAAGCACAAGACTGCTAACCACAAGGTCTGTGGTTCAAAACCACCAGCTGCTCCTCATAAAATGTATACAGGGTTGCTAAGTTGAAACAGATTCAATGATACTTAACCACAAGAGCAACAACACTAAATACCAGATTCCTCTATTAAGAACTGATCATCATCACTATCTAATTTCATAGTACCTGAGAATAATCTAATTGAGGTCCCAATTGGCAGAGAAAAATCAGACCATGCCAAGTAAAGCAAGGAGGAAAAAACAGAGTTCAAATTATAATTAAAAGTCACAGATCCAGAAGAGCAAACTGGGTAGATGACTGAAAATAGAATGATAAAAATAAGATAAACAGAAGAATAGTAATGAAAGGTCAATGGAGAAAAGGAATAATATGAGTTCTTATACATAATGCATGATTTTGTTCAAGACAGATAAACATTACACAGCATCCACAATCAAGATCTTATTATACACAAATCTAACAGTGGCAACTTTTTCTGTAAAGATCCAGGTAGCAAATATTTTAGACTTATTGGTCCATGTACAATTTTTGCACATATACTTATAAAAATAATTAAAAAAAACAATTGTCAGATGATAAGCCATATAACAAAGCCCTGGACACAGCTTGGTAAACACTATATAATGAACAATACTATAAACTGAGTAGTGGCATACCTTGAAGCCAGGAAATTAATAAGTGTCACCAGAAGCTTCTTCTCTAAATATAAAAAGACTATAGTGGATATCAGATTCTGCTCACATTTTACTTCCGTAAGAATTCAGATACATTGTTGTTAGGTGCTCTCCAGGCAATACTGACTCATCGTGACCTTATGAGCAACAGAATGAAACACTGTCCAATCCTCCACCAATTTCACAATCATTGCTACGTTTAAGCCCATTGCTGCTACCACTGTGCCAGTCCATAATATTGGGGTCTTCCTCTTTTCGTTGACCCTTCACTTTACTAAAAGGAACTCTGGTAGCATAGTGGTTACAAGTCAGGCTGCTGACCTCAAAGTCAACAGTTCAAAACTGCCAGCTGTTCTGCAGGAGAAAGATGAGGCTTTCTACTCCTGTAAAGATTTACAGCCTCAGAGACCCTATGCAGGGTTGCAGTGAATAGAAACCGACTCCATGGTACATCACCACCACCACTTTACTAAATATAATGTCCTGATCTCTTCTGATAATAGGTCCAATTTATGAGAAACAAAAGTCTGGCCATCCTGACTTCTAAAGATTACTCTGGCTACACTTCTTCTAACAGATTTGCTTGTTATTATGGCTGTACATGGTACTTTTAATATTCTTCTCCAACACCATAACTGAAATACATCTCTTCTTCTATGGTCTTCCTTATTCACTGTCCAACTTTTACATGCGTATGAGGCTCTAGAAATTACCATGGTTTGGGGCAGGTGCACTCAAACTGACATATTTCCTCTTGAACACTTTAAACAGGCCTTGTGTAACAGATATACCTAATCAATATGTCATTTGATTTCCTGACCACTGCATCCATGAATGTTGATGGATGATCTGAGCAAAATGAAGTCTTTGACAACTTCAATCTCTTCTTCATTTATATGGATGTTGTTTATTGGTTAAGTGATGAAGATTTTTATTTTCTTTACACTGAAGTGCAATACATACCAAATGCTGTGGTCTTTGATTTTCATCCATAAGTATTTAAAATTCTCTTTGCTTTCACCAAACAATGTTGTATCACCTGCATATCTCAGGTTGTTAATGAGTCTTCCTCCAATCCTGATGCTATGTCTTTCTTCATATAATACAGTTTCTCACATTATTTGCTCAGCATAGATATTAAATAGTTATGGTGAAGCACAAATAAACATATTTCTTGTAGTTTCTACTTTCAGCCAAGATCCATCTTTCTCCAGGAATTATATCCCTGGTTCCATGTCCGAGTGTGAATCCAGTCTGAATCTCCGGTAGCTCTCTGTTAATGTACTGCTGTAGCCTTTTTTGGAATTTTCTTTAGCAAAATTTTATTTGCATGAGATATTCATGCTATTAATATTCATGCTGTTGGAGTCCTGGTGTGGTGCTGTGGGTTAGTGCACCAGACTGCAAAGCTGTTTGAACTGCAAGGCTGGCAACTCAAGCTCACCAGTCACTCCTCAGAAACCCTAAACTGGGTAGCTATAGGTTAGAATTGACTCAACGGCACTTAACAAGAACAACATTCATGCTATTGCTCAATGACTTCCACAGTTCATTGGGTCAGTTTTCTTTGGAATGGGCACAAGTATGGATCTCTTCAGTTGGTTAGCCAGGTAGCTGTCTTCCAAATTGCTTAGTATGGGTCACTGAGTACCTCCATATTGTATCAATTTGTTGAAAGATTTCAATTGATATTCCATCAGTTCCTAGAGCCTTGTACTTTTCCAATGCCTTCGGTGCACTTTGGATTTCTTCCTTCAGTATCATTGTATTTTGATCATATACTAACTCTTGAAATGGTTGAAGATTAAAAATTTCTTTTCGGTACAGTGACTCTGTATATTCCTTCCATCTTCTTTTGATTCTTTCCCGTAAAATATTTCAATATTGTTAATCAAGTCTTAATTATTTTCTTCAGTTCTCTCCACTTGAGAAATGCTTAGCATGTTCTTTCTTTTTGGTTTTCTGACTCCAGGTTTTGCACAGTTAATTTTAATATTTTAATTTGTCTTCTTGATCTGCCCTTTGAAATTTTCATTTCAGCTCTTTTACCTCCTCATTTCTTTCATGTATTTTAGCCTGTCTATGTTGGAGAGCAAGTTTCAAAATCTCGTCTAACATCCATTTTCACCTTTTCCTCCTTTCTTTTCTTGTTAATGATCTTTTGCTTTATTCCTTTATGATAATCTTGATGTCATCCTACAGTTCTTCTGGTCTTTGGTCATTAGTGTTTAATTTATCAAAGCTGTTCTTAAGATGATCTCTAAATTCAGGTGGGATATTTTCAGGGTCATATTTTGCCTTTCATGGATTTTTTAAAATTTTCTTCAGCTTCAGCCTGGTCTTGCATATGCGCAGTTGATGGTCTGTTCCACAGTCTTCCCTGGTCTTGTTTTGCTTGATGATATGGAACTTTTCCTTCCTGTCTTTCCACAGATATAGCAGTTTGATAATTGTGTGTTCTATCTGGTGTGGTCCATGTGTATAGTTGTCTTTCATATTGTTTGAATAA
>NW_006408526.1:6423891-6424866 GCF_000296735.1 Chrysochloris asiatica
TCTGCTCATTAATGCCTCAGATATTGATGTTTATGTATTCCATTTCATTTGTTATAACTCAGTTTTCCTATACTTATACTTCGTATGTTCTCTGTCCCAATTATTAATGGATGTTTACAACTGTTTATCCTCATTTTAAAGGAACTCTGGTAGTGTAGTGGTTATGAATCAGGCTGCTAATCTCAGGGTCAGCAGTTGGAAACTACCAGTTGTTCCGTGGGAGAAAGAAGCAGCTTTCTGCTCCCGTAAAGATTTATAGCCTCAGAAACCCTGTACAGAGTCATTATGAGTTGGAACCAACTTTACGGCACATAACCACCACCACCACCACCACCATCCTCATTTTGAGTTGTGACCCACCAGCAAATGAAGGTCATGAAAGCTTTACTCTATTCACATTATCACGCTCAACTCTACTTTGAAGAGCTTTTCCCCAGTCATATTTTGAGGGGTTCTTCCAACTTGAGGGGTTCTTCTATCTGTACAATATCTGACAATATTCTGGTGCTCTTTATCATGTTTCAATATCCAGTATTGGTGTTGATAGTGTTCCACTGCTATTCATAATGTTTCAAGTGGCAAAATATTCACAAGTAGTCCATTTCTCCTTCCTAGTCTATCTTTGTCTGGAAGCTTAGTTCAAAGCTGTCCACCATGGCTATACACTGCTGGTATTTAAAATACCAGTGGCATAACTTCCTGAATCACAGAAACACATTTGTCACCACAGTGAGACAAACTCACAAATGAGTGGTGGTCAGATACCTATGTAATGAAACAATCTGTATGTTTACATTCAGAGAGACCAGCAAACAAAACCTGACAGACTTCAACATTTAGAAAACCAAAACAATATTTCTAGTATGTCAGTTTCATTTAAAGCACATAAGGAGCTCTGGTAGCGTAGTGGTTACGAATCGGGCTGCGAACCTTAAGGTCAGCGGTTCGAAACTACCAGCCGCTCCGCGGGAGAAA
>NW_006408526.1:6426346-6436927 GCF_000296735.1 Chrysochloris asiatica
TTCAAGCTATACCTAGATCCCTGTATCCCAGAGCCCTGTTGTTCCAAGGTTGAGTATGCATCACTATTTACCTCTGTCCCACTAACTACTATGCTCACCACTGTATCCCAGCCTAGCAGAAAGCCTGGAACACACTAAATTTGCACTAAGTATTTGCTGAATAAATAAACATGGGGTTTTATTCTGTTATATTCCTAAACCAATTATCCTGCCTATTTTAAATAGCTTTATACTTACATTATAATACTGTTAACAGATTCCAAATCTTTTTTATGACTCTACCAGTTATTTATTGCTATAACAATTATACTCAAACAGCAAATTAAAAAAATACAAATTTATTTTCTTACACAGTTTGAGTGTCAAGAATGCGGGAGTACCTTAACTGGATGGGTCTGTCTCAGCTTCTGAAATTAGGTTCTGGTCAAAATGCTATTGGTCTGTCCTATTCCAGGAGTCTTGGTGTGGCACTAGAGGATATGCTTGGGAATGCTGACCTCAATATTGGTAATTCAAATTCAGCAGCCCTTCCTTGGAAACCCTATAAGAGGTCGCAATGAGTAGGAACCAACTTAATGGCACTTCACAACAGTAGCAACTGGAGTATGTAAATATCAGCAATTAAGGGACATGTCCTATGCTTCTTCTCTCCTTCTCTATTTTTATTTATTTGAATTTAGTTAATACTTTCTATTATTCTTAATTACAGACACTAACCATAAAAGGAAAATCAAGCATATGAATATATTTCTCATATCATTAACATTTCCCAATTGTGTTAGTATAATATCAGTTTGCACTTTCATTAATATTCTATATAATTTTTCACTTTACCAGAACTATTTCTCCTTCATAATCCTCATGACATTTACTACATACTACTTCCCCATCATGATGCACATTATATATCAAATTTAACAACCTGCCTTTTGGTCATAAAGGATTAGATAAACTACCAACCAAACTAAATTCAGTTGTGAAACTCATGTGTATATACCAGAAGCATAAGCAAGTAATCAATCAAGGAAGTTATCAAAAATGTTTCACTCCTTTTCAAAAGAAGACTCTAGATAATAGAACATCATTTACAATGCAGTTAAATTGTACAGTAGAACTTACCACTCTCTAAATCCTCACCACTGGACCAATAAACAACATTCTTATCAATGGAGAAAAGATTGAAGTTGTGTAGGACTTAATTATTTTTGGATCAACACTCATGGAATCAGCAGTTAAAAAACCAAAAGATGTATTTCATTAGGCAAATCTGCTACACGACAACTTTTTAAAGTATTGAAGAGCAAACATGTCAGCTTGAGGACTAAGGTGTACCTGACCCAAGCCATGGTATTTTCAATAACCTCATATGCATGCGAAAGCTGGACAGTGAATAAGGAAGACCATAGAAGAATTGATGCTTTTGAGTTATGGTGTTGGAGGAGAATATTGAAAGTGCCATAGGCTGCCAAAAGAACCAACAGATCTGTGTTGGAAGACGTGCAGCCAGAGTGCTACTTGGAGGCCAGGATGGCCAAACGTTGTCTCTCATACTTCAGACATATTGTCAGGAGGGATGAGTTGCTGGAGAAAGTGATCATGTTTGGTAAGGTGGAGGGTCAGAGAAAAAGAGGAAGACCTCCAGCAAGATGGATTGACAAAGTGGCAGCATCAGTGAATAGTGAGGTTGGCCCAGGATTGGGCAGTGTTTCGTTCTGCTGTGCTTAAGGTTGCTATGAGTCAGTACCTACTCGATGGCACAACAACAACAACAACAACAACAACCAGTGTCTTTAAAATGATCACAGTCAAAGATCCAATTTCATAGCTGGAAACATGCTTTCCATCTTCAGCACATTTATTTATAATTTCACATTTACTTTCTCAGATAATATCAAAAGGAAAATATTAATTTGACTAAGTGTAAAGCACAGAGACTTTGGCTTCAGATACACATGAATCTTAGCTCCAGTATTTATAGTTCATGAAGCTGTGTGCAATATGTTGGTCTTAATTTCCAAATATATAAAATTTGTTGTTGTTTTTAAGTGTTGTTGAGTTGGTTCCAACTCATAGCAACCCTATATAGGGTTTCTGAGGAGCAGCTGGTAAGCTTTAACTACTGACTTTGCAGTTCAAACCAACCTTGCAGTCCAGCACATTTACCCACAGTGTCACACCAAGACTCCAATATATATATGTAATATGAACTTTGCATGTATGATTATTGGGATAGAAAAGGAATAATAAAAGGGGGAAAAACCAAGTATTACCTGTTGTTGTTGTTAAGTGTCATGGAGTCGGTTCTACTCATAGCGACCCTGATTAGGATTTCCGTAGGCTAAGATAATTGGGTGGATATCAGCTTGCCAAATGTAACAAAAGACTCTAGATTAGTGAATTAAGTCAATGATTGTCTTGCTTGGTATCTGAGCTTGTGGTAGGCAAGTGACAATGAAACAGCCAGAATGCCGGCAGGTGAATGAGTTGCTTGTTCAATGTTTTCCATGCTGAGTAGGAAAGAAGAGGGTATCTTAGTTGCCTAATGCTGTCATTACAGAAATACCACAAACGGTTGGCTTTAAGGAAGAGTAATTTATTTTCTCACAATTCAAGACACTGAAAGTCCAATCTCAGAGTGAGCTTCTAATGGGATGATGTTTCAGCTTTGAGTAACTACTCGTGACAGCTATTCAAAGCTGAAATATCATTTGGCATTCCTAGGCTTGTAGATGGATGTGTCTCCATCATCTTTCTTGCCTTTACCCTTATGTGTGTCTTTGTGTGTATTCTGGTCATTGTAGAACTCTGAAGTAATTAGGTTTAGCAGGTATCCCAGTCTGGTATTACCTCATTTGCATAATAAAAAATTATATTTACAAACAAAAAAATTATATTTACAAACAAATAGGGGTTAAGCTTTAACACCTGTTTTTAGGGGAACACAATTCAGTCCAGAACAAAAACTTAAAAGATAATTGTTATTGTGTGCCATTGAGTGGGTTCTAACTCATAGTGACCCATATAGGGTTTCCTAGGAAGTGCTCGTGGCTTTGCACTGCCAATCTTGCTGCTAGTAGTCCAGTGTTTATCCTACAGTGCCACATCTGAAGAAAATGGAGAGACCAAGTGACAAAAGGGTGGAAGAAAAGCAAAGATATAAAGTTACAGTTAGAGGAGTGGAATTTTATCAAAGATAAAATGAAGTTCAGGTGATAATATGTTTGAGAATATAAATGGTGGTGGTGGTGGTTATGTGCCGTGGAGTCGGTTCCAACTCATAGCGACCCTATACAGGGTTTCAGAGACTGTAAATCTTTACGAGCGAAGAAAGTAGTATCTTTCTCCCATGGAACAGCTGGTAGTTTCGAACTGCTGACCCTGAGACTAGCAGCCCAATTCATAACCACTATGCTACCAGAGCTCCTTGAGAATATAAATAAATGGTGGTTATTGAGAAGACAATGTTACTGAGCCTGGAAATACATATTTTTTTTTAAGAAATGATGAGTTGAGATTGTTGGATGATATTTCTGTTTACTTTGCTTTGTAACAAGCCATCCCAATATGCAGTGACTTAAAACAACAATTTAGTATATCTCACATGTTTGGCAGTTAGTGTTGGCTTTTAATTGTTAAAATTTGATTTCTCCCTATAATAGATGAAACTGACTCCCTTAAATTGTGGTCTAATGGCAGTGTTCCACGGGAGTGAAATCAAAAGCTGCAAGACTTCCTGAGACCTATAGACAAGAATTTGCACAATACTTAGATCTCTTGGACCACCTTTTATTAATCATATCAAATCAGAAGGCCAGCCAATGGTGTTTATATAAATGATATATTAAGGAACATACTTAAAATATATAGCCATATTCAATCTACCACAGCTGATTCATCTACATGGATTATAAAATTACCCAGGACCATGACTATATTTGAACTAAGAAAAAAAAAATGGCAATGTTTCATTTGTCAAAGTTATTCTGAATGTATTAAAGAAGTCAGGATATTAGAAATAGCATAGAAAATAAAGAAAAGGGTTTAGGGAGATAGAGCAAGCTACAAAGGAGCAGATATTATTTAAGCTTATAAAACTAATGATTTGAATATTGCGGGTGGAGAATGTTGACCTTTGGTTCCAATCCCAACATATCTTTTGTTCCAGAGCAAATGCATCAGTCATCTTAAACTGTGTAATAAACAACCTCAAAAACTCAGGAGCATAAAACAATAAACAGATATTTATTGCTTATATTACCTAAGGACTAGTCTTAAACTGAGATTCTACTCCACAGACACACAGATTGATTGACGAACGCTAGACTCAATCTGAAACTAAGTTTAAGGAGCATCCCTATCAGTGGTATATTGTTCTCTTGGTTGTTGTTGTTGTTGTTAAATGTCATTGACTTAAATGTTTAAGTCAATACTTGAAACTGAATTTAGGAAATAGTTTATTTTTGTTTTTCACCATTGTCATCTTAGACAAATAACAATGGCATCTTAGTCAAGAAGTATGGTTAGCCCACCTTACCACATTGTGATAAGAATCTTTATCCTATGTCAGGTGACAAGAAGTGATACCTAATACAGTAGATTGCTGTTAAATGCCATTAAGTTGGTTCCAACTCATAGCAACCCTGTAGCTGATGGGTTTGCACCACAGATTTAGTAGTTAGGAGTCCAGTACTTATCCTACAACACCCTAGGACTTCAATAGACTTAGTAGTAATTATCACAACCACTGGCATTTACTCAAATGACTCAAATGTGAGTACAAAGGAGAAATAAATGTATTTACTGAGTTGATAATGATGTCCCCTTCTCTGATAAAATTTCTAAAATAACATTCCACTTGTGTTTTTTAATTCTCACATCTCCATATCTTATCAGAGAAAGCCAGTGTATATCATAAGAAAAGGAAGTTAAAAAATTCTTTTTTCTCTCATGAGGCACACTGACAGTCTATTCTGCATGTCTTGTTAGATGTCATTGATGGGCTTCAACTTACATCAACTCTATACACAATAGAATGAAACACTCCCTAGTCTGGTGCCATCCTCACAATTGTTATGTTTGAGCCCATTGATGCTGCCACTGTATCAATCATCTTGATGGAGGTCTTCCTCTTATTAGCTGATCTTTGACTTTTCCAAGCATACTGTTCTACTCAAGGGACTGTTTCCTCCTGATAATATTTCCACAATATGAGAGAAGTTTTGCCATTCTCATTTCTTAGGAACATTCTGATTATACTTCTTCTAATACAGATTTATTTATTCTTCTAGAAGTCCATGGTATTTTTCAATATTCTTCTCCAGCATCCTGACTCAAATGCATCAATTCTTCTATGTCTTCCTTATTCATTGTCAAACTTCCACATGCTATTTTAAATAACATGGTTTTGCCCTTCAATACTTTAAAGAGGTCTTTTGCAGCAGATTTGCCCAATTCAATACATTCTTTGATTTCTTGACTGATGCTTTCATGAGCATTGATTGTGGTTCCAAGCAACTGAATGAAATATTTGATTACTTCAATCTATTCTCCATTAATCATGATGTCATTTATCGGACCAGTTTTGAGGATTTTTGTTGTCAATGGCTCTTCCTCCATTCCTGATGCCACAGTCTTCTTAATATAATACAGCTTCTCAGATTATTAGTTTAGCATACAAATCGAGTAAGTAGGATAAAATAACACAATCCAGGTATACACCTCTCCTGTATTAAAACTATTCTTATTAGCACCATCATTGCTTCTATGGAGCATTTTGGCTGGATTTCTTCCAAGACAGATTTGTTTGTTTTTTTTGGCAATCCATGGAACATATATTCAATATTCTTTGTCAACATTATATTTCAAAGGTATGAATTCTTCAGTCTTTTGTATTCACTGTCAAGCTTCTAAACACATATGAAGTGAATGAAAATACCATGGCTATGTCAGGTGTACCTTAGTTTTCAAAGTGGCATCTTGCTCTCAACCTTTTAAAGAGGTGTTTTGCAACAAATTTGCTCCATGCAGTATGTCATTTAATTTCTTGACTGCGTCTTCTATGGCCACTGACAGTGCCTCCAAGTAAAATAAAATTCATGACGACATCAATGTGTTCTCCATATATCATGCTGTTGCTTAGCTGTGAGGATTTTTGCTTTCTTTATGTTGAGATATAATCCATACTGAAGAATTACTTTGATCTTAGTAAGTACTTCAAGTCCTCTTTATTTTTAACAATCAAGTTTGTTTAATCTGCATATTGAAGTTGTTAATGAATCTCCTGCAGCCATGTTGTTCTTCATATAGTCCATCTTCTTAGATTACTTGCTCATTATACAAACTGAACAAGTGTGATGAATGGATACAACTCTGTCACACCTTTCCAGATGTTAGACCATATAGTATATGTTTGAACAGTTGTGCTTTGGCATAAATAGAGTTTCCATGTTAGCACAATTATGGGTTCTGGAATTCCCATTCTTCACAATGTTATTCATATTTGTTATAGTCCACATACACAAATACTTTTGCATAATTAATAAAATAGGTAGACATCTTTCTGGTATGCTCTATTTTAGCTGAGATTCATCTTATATCAGCATGGTATCCTTCATTCCAGGTCTGAATCAATGGATTCAGCTTTCTGACAGTTCCTTGTTGATATACAGCTGCAACTGTTTTTGAATTCTCTTCATCAGAATTGCATTTGTGTGCTGTATTATTATTGTTCTTATTTGATAATTATGGCATTCTATTGAATCATCTGTTTTTTGGAATGGGCATGTACATGAATCTCTTCCAGTGAGTTGACCAAATTTCTTTGCATAGATGGGTGAGTGCTACATCTTACTAATGTGGGCAGTAGGTGTGTTCCAACAACCACTTACTGATTGATTACCACCCAAGCACGTTAGCCACTGCATCACTGGGACTCCTTTAGACCATCTACTTAATTGTTGTTGTTGTTAGATGCTGTCAAGTCAGTTCCAAATCATAGCAACCCGATGCACAACAGAATGAAACACCGCCAAGTCCTGCACTATCCTCACAATTGCTTTATGAGTGTTACCCCTGAATCCACTGATGGTGCTACTGTGCCAACCCATCTCATTATAAATCTTTCTCTTTTTCACTGACCCACAACTTCATCAAACATGATATACTTCTCTAGGGACTAGTCCCTCCTGATAATATGTCAGGAGGATGAGAGAAGAAGTCTTGCCATCCAGACTTCTAAGTAACATTCTGGCTAAATGTTCCCAACAGATTTGTGTGTTCTTCAGGTAGTTTATGTTACTTTTAATATTCTTCTCCAACATCATACCTCAAATGCATCAATTCTTCTACAGACTTCTTTATCCACTGCCAAACATTCACATGCTATTGAAAATACCATGGCTTGGGTCAGGCTCACCTTAGTTGTCAAACTGACATCTTTGCTATTGAACACTTTAAAAGGTCTTGTGCTGCAGATTTGCCTGGTGTAATATTTCATTTTATTTCTTGAGAGATGCTTCCATGAGTGTTGATTGCAGATACAAGCAAAATGAAGTATTTGACAACTTTGATCTTTTCTAGATTTATCGTGTTATGTATTGATCCCATGGTGAGGACTTTTGTTTTGTTTACATTGAGATGCAACCCATACTGAAGGCTATACTCTTTAATCTGCATTAGTAAGCATTTTAAGTCCCCTTTGCTTTCAGCAAGCAAAGTTGTATCTTCTGCACATTGCAGGATATTTATGATGCCATGTAATTCTTCCAATCCTGATGCCATGCTCTTCTTCTTATAATCCAGTTTCTTGGACGATTTCCTCACCATACAGATTGATTAATAATATAATACTGGCACTCAGTTCCCTGATTTTAAACCATTCAGTGTCATCTTTTTCTGTTTGAATGACTGCTTTTTGGTCTATGTACACATTCTTCATGAGCACAATTAAGAGTTCTGGAATATCCAATCTTCACAGTGTTATGCATAGCTTGTCATGATCCACACTATTCAAAGCCTTTACTCAATCAATAAAGCACAGGTAAACATCTTTCTAACAATGTTTTCTCTCATTCCATGCCCTAATCTGTATCCAACTTGAAGCTGTAGCAGTTCCCTGTCAATGTACTGTTGTAGATGCTTTTGAATTATCTTGAGCAAAATTTTACTTGCATGCGATATTAATGATACTGTCTGATGATTTCCACATTCCATTGGGTCACTTTTCTTTGGAATGGGCACAAACATGAATCACTTCCAATCAGTTGGCCAGGTAGCTGTCAACCAAATTTCTTGACATATTAAGTAAGTGCTTCCAGTGCCATATCAGTTTGTTAAATGATTTCAATTTGTATTCCATGAATTCCCAGAGCCTTGTTCTTTACCAATGCCTTCAGTGCACCTTGGACTTTTTCCTTTAGTACCATTGGCCATTTTTCATATGTTAGCTCTTGAAATGGTTGAACACCCACCATTTCTTTTTGGTACAGTGACTCTGTTTCCCTTCTATCTTCTTTTGAAGCGTTCAGCATCATTCAATAATTTGCTCATAGAATCTATCAATGTTTTAAATCAAGGCTTGAATTTTTTCTTCAATTCTTTCAGCTTGGGAAATACTGGGCGTGTTCTTCCCTTTTGGATTTCTAATTCCAAGTCTTTGGACATTTCATTATAATACTTAACTTTGTCATCTCAAAATGACTTTTGGAATTTTACATTCAGCTCTTTTACCTTCTCCTTTCTTCAATTTTCTTTAGCATCTGCATGCTGGAGAGCAAGTTTCAGTCTCTTCTGACATCCATTTGGTCTTTTCCTTCTTTCTTCCTTCTTAATGGCAATTTATTTTCTTCTTGTATGACATTCCACAACTCTTTTGCTCTTCAATTATTAGAGTTCAATGTTTCAAATTTGTTCTTGAACACTAATTATGTAAGGTGGATCTTGGTTGAAAGCAGAGAATATCAGAAAGATGATTGTCTGTGCTTTATTAACTATGCAAAGACTTTTGATTGTGTGAATATATGCAGAATCACATGCTGGCTCTCTTGGACATGTTTTAACTTTCTTCAGCTACAACCTGAACTTGAATGTGAGCAATTGATGATCGTCTGTTCCACAGTCTGCCAGTAACTTAGTTTGGGCTGATGTGGAACTTTTCTACTGTCTCTTTCCAGAAATGTAGTCAAATTGGTTTCTGTTTATTCCTTCTGGTAAGATCCATGTGTATAGTCATCTTCTGTTTTATTTAAAAAGATTATTTGCAATAAATAATTCATTGATCTTGCAAAATTCTATGAGTTCGTCTCCCACCATCATTTCTATCACCTAGACTATATTTTCCAACCACTTATCCTTCCTCTCTATACCTAACCTTTGCTTTGCAATAACCTGCAATTATCAATACATATTGATTGCATGTTTGGTCACTTTCTGACTGAAGAAGTTGGTAGAATTCTTCAATTTCATAATCACTGGCTTTAGTTGTTGTTGTGAAATCTGAATAATAGTGGTATTAACTGGTCTTCCTTGTAGGTGTATGGATATTATCTTATCATAGATAGCATTATTCTTCAAGATAGATCTTCAAATTTTATTTTTTATGATGAATGTTACCCAATTCTTCAATTTGTCATTCCTGTAGTAGTAAACCATATAATGGCCAATACCAATTCACTTCAGCTCACGAATGCCTAGGATATCAATCTTTTTGCATTCCATTTATTATTTTTTTTAAAGTTTTTATTGTGAATTGGGTGATAGTTTACATCGGAGAACATCAGCTTTACATTCATCCTATTGTATTTCATCTCATTGCAATGATTACAATCCCCTCCCTGCATCATCATTCAATAGCGTTTGCTTCCATACCCTCTGGTTTTTTGTTTTGTTTTGTTTTGGTTTGGTTTGGTTTGGTTTTTTTATTGACTGCACACTGTAACACTCAGGATTATACAACCAAAGGGCACACCCTGCAAGCCTGTCCCCTCCACCACCCAGCTATCAGCACGTAGTCCATCTTTCTCCCTGGGTCCACAGTCCCCAGCCTCGCCATTTCTCTACGTCATCATCTCTACCTCCATCTCTGGTGTCTCTACTTCTCTGGATAGGGTCCTACACTCCGCTCTTGTCCCTTGATGGCCCCAGGGTCCTCTGCTCCTGGACTGAAAGATCAACCACTACCCTCCTTTTGCTATAAAACAGCTAACATTACCTTTGCAACACTTACAATCAGTCCTGATAGCAATTATTTATTATTGAACCACAAGAGTCTTATGCCCATCTCCTTTCACCAACCCCATCTAGACAGGCTGGAAACCACTCAGTGGAGATTCTACCTTCCCCAGTATTCTATGAAACTAGGCTCCTTCTTGAAAGCTTGCAAGCCAGAGCCTTCATGCCTTTGTAGCACCACCCCCCCACCACCACCACTTTGCATTGCCAATGTCTAAGTTGCCCATCCCTGTGTACCCTGTGAACCGAGGGGTTGGGGATGATCCTCGCTGTAAAGATTTGTTCCCTCTTTTGAGCTACTACATTCATAAGTATAGGTCAAGTTCTTCAAATTGTAGTGGATTACTCTTTTTT
>NW_006408526.1:6437827-6482317 GCF_000296735.1 Chrysochloris asiatica
CCTCTCAGCACCACTTTCGCTGTGTCTCAAAGATTTTGGTATGTTGTGTTATCATTCTCATTTATTTCTAGGAACTTTGTGAGTTCATGTTTAATTTCTTATACCCAGTCACCTTTCAGCAGGGTGTTATTCAGTTTCCATGTATTCAAATTTATTTCCTTGGTCTTCTTATTGTTGATTTCTAGTTCCATAGCATTGTGATCTGAAAATATGCTTGGTAGTACTTTTATGTTTGTAAATCTTTGGAGGCTTGCTTTGTGACCTAACACATGGGCAATTCTGGAGAATGTGCCATGTGTACTGGAAAATAATGTGTATTGTGCTGTTGTTGGGTTGAATGTTCTCTACACATCTATGAGGTCAAGTTGGTTGATTTTGCTGTTTAGTGCCTCTGTGTATTTGTCTAGTTTCTTTCTGGTTGTTCTATCCCTTTTCAAAAGTGGCATATTAAAATCTCCCACTATAATTGTAGATTTGTCTATTTTTTTTCTTCAGTTCTAGTAGAGTTTGATTTATATATCTTGGTGCTCTTTCATTGGGACCATAGATTTTTATTATGGTTATGTCATCTTGCTCAATTGACCCTTTATCATGAGATAGTGTCCTTCTTTATCTCTTAAGATGGTTTTTGCCTTAAAGTTTATTTTATTAGGGATTAGTATAGCCACTCCTGTTCATTTTTTATTGCAATTAACTTGGCATAATTTTTTCCATCCTTTAACTTTTATTCTGTTTTTGTCTTTGTGTGTAAGATGTGTCTCTTGCGGGCAGCATATTGAAGGGTCTTGTTTTCTTAGCCATTCTGCCACTCGCTGTCTCTTCACTGTTGCATTCAATCCATTGAGGTTCGGTGTAACTATCAATAGGTATGAATTAATTGCCCTCATTATGTTAATTTTTTGTGGTGCTCTTCGTTCCTTTGTTCTTCCCGCCTTTTTGTGCTTAGTTCACGTTTTTTGTGCTATATCTTTTCAGTTTTTTCTGAGTTTTAATGTTTCCTTGTTCTGCTTGGATCTTCATTTTCTTGGTGAGTTGTGAAGTATTAACTTTCTTTGTGATTATCCTATAGTCTACTAACTTTTCCCTCTGTTGTATCCTGCAATCTATCTGGCCTCCTCACCACCTGGATCTCTGTTCTTATATTTTTTTCTTCTTTGACATTGCTATTATTTTGATCCTCGATTGGCCTCACAGGTCCGCTGAATTCGTTGTTGTAATTTTGTTCTGTTCTGAACTCTGCTGTCAACTGAGTTCTGGGTGGTGTTGCCACGTGTGTCAATCTCTAGTTATTGTCTGTTCTTATTGGTTTTCATTCTAAAGAACTCCCTTTAGGATGTTTTGAAGTGCTGGATTGGCTCTGACAAAGTCTCTTAGCTTCTGTTCATTCTTGAATGCTTTGATTGCACCATAGTATTTGATTGACAGTTTTGCTGAGTAGATGGTTCTTTTTTTTTTTCATGTTCATTTCTATTTATTTCAGTAGAAAAATTGAATTTTAAAAGGGGATTTTTTTTCTACTTACAAACACGAAAAATACCATTTCTCAAAGCTATTGGCTTTGCAAGTTAAACGACTATACAACTTGTATAATATAAAATATCATGATTAATATATTTAAAGGGCGGGGGCCTCAATTTGCTAGAAAAAACATTCAGTTTTCGATTTTTATTATTATGTTCATCCTTTTCTCTCTTCTCTAGAAGTTATCTCTCATTTTGTTTGTTTGGTTTACTTCTTTAGTATTCTCACATGATTCCCTGAATACACACTATTTTATCTTCCTGAAATGCTGTCTTCTCTCACCACAATTCATGTTGCAAGTGCTATAAACAGTCTTCCCAGCGATTAGATTTATGGAAACAACATATTAGATGAATCTTCCTAATAGCTAAGTTGTCCACATATAAATGGCAGTGTGACAAAGTACTACCTCAAGAGATTATCTGCCATGAAAATTTTATAAGTTGTGACGTTCTGAGGTAAAATTCCACAATAATTGCTGAGGATGTACTAAAAATAATTAAAACAAAAATTTCCACTCATCTTAATTAATATTTTATATTTATGTTCATATTTCAGTCTTGAAAACAGAAACAAACTACTGCTTGTATTTAGTAATTTGCACAGAAACAGATTTGGATTGGGATCGTTGTTGTTGTTGTTAAGTGCCATCTTCACATAGGCACTCTGTATAGGGTTTACAGGGTGCAGCTGGTGAACTTGAACAGCCCAGCTTGCTGTTCAAACTGACTCTGGGTTGGGATAGGTTAAAGATATTACTAAAAAAACAATAATACTAATGTAGAACAAGAATACTAATATTTAACTTTGTAATTAAGTGATAATAAAAATTTAGGTAAAACTATCTCATTCTACTATAGAAAATCTTAATTTGTATACCAGTGTTGACTGCCAAGGGTAGACGATTCTTGGTTGGCAATTTTTTTTCTTTTAGGGTTTTGTATATGCCTCCCAATGCCTTCTTGCCTGCATGGTTTCTGCTGAGAGGTCAGAGCTCAATCTGATTTGCTTGCCATTGTAACTAATGCTTCTCTTTTCCTGGGCTGCTTGTAGGATTCTCTCCTTGTCTTTGATTCTGGAGAGTTTCATTATGATATGTCTTGGTGATTTTCTTTTGGGGTCTATCCTTTCTGGGGTTCATTCAGCTTCTTTAATGCTTATCTTCCCATCCTTTAAGCTATTAGGGCAATTATCTTCCTGAAGATCCTCAACTATCTCCTCTGTGGACTTCTGTGAATCTTCCTGTTCCAGAATACCAATATTTCTTAAGTTATTCCTCTTCATGTTATCCAACATGAATCTTAGACTCTCTTCAGATTTTTTTTTTTTTTTTTTCTGCTTGCTCTTCTATCTTAGCACTATTGAGAGATTTGTCTTCCATCTTGCTGGTTCTGGCTTCCATCTCTTCAATTCTACTCCTTTGCCCTTTTAGTTTATTGTCCATTTCTGATATTTTATTTTTAATCATCTGGACCTCTTTTTGCAGGTTTTGAATCATTTCAAATACTATATCTATCTTATTTGATTATTCCTGTAGCACTTTCCTGACTTCTCCCTTATTTTCCTCCACCCCTCTGTGGAGCATTTGGATTTGTCTCCATATCATTCTTCAGAATTCCTTCTCAGGCATATCCAAAGCCTGCTCTTCTTCTAATGGGAAGTCTATGTCTGCCTCCACTTTATTTGTCTCAGTTACTCTTTTCTGGTTTTGGACATGTGCTGAGATCTTTGGTTGTTTTTTCTTGGACATTTTCAATAGTTAGATGTGTTTTCAATTATTAAATGAATGTATGTTGCTGTATTGTTAAACTTACTAAGTGTTTCCTGGTGGATGTGATCTGGAGATAGGCTTCCCTTTTCATGTCTCTTATTGCTCAGCTGCAGGATATCTTAGCAAGTGTTGGCTATCTGTGTAATGCCTAGTAGCTGGCATTGGCTCCTGTCTCAATGGTGAAATATTATGAGGTATACTTGTATCTTGGCTACATGGCCACAATTACTGTCTCTTCTTGGGTAATGTAAGGAGGGAAAGCTCCCACCCCCCCAAAAAAAAAGTGGGACCAAAAATAGAAACAATATAAAAGCAGAGACAGAAACCATCACACAAAAACAAAAATAAAACCGTATCTGACTGTCCAGTAGCTTTTGCTACACATGTCAGTGTGTGTGCACAGTAGAATTCTCCAGTGGTGGGAGGAGGTGTCCACTTGCTCAAGCCCCTCCTGTAGTCACCATCGTGGAGGTGCACAGATTGAATGGAAGAAAGCTTGTCCACTATTTTTATCTCTGAAGGTGAGTTAGGTATCTGTGTATGCACAGCATAATTCTCAAAATTGCTGTGTTCTTATATATAGTAGATGGTGTTGGCTCTGGCCTTTTATGTTGGGGTTTTATAAGGTGCAAATGAGGTTTGGCTGTATGGTCAGACCTGCTGTCTCTTGTTAGATAAGGCCAGGTCAGCTTTATGGCTGAGTTCCTGAGTCAGACGTCATAAGAAGCAGTCAAAGGATTAGCTTGTGGGACCACTTTCAGGGATTTTTTTCTTTGTACCGTGGGAAAATTGTACCCTATGAGTGCAGCACTGGACTCTTTTGTCCAGACTGGCTTAGAGAGAGTGCGAAAGGGGAGAGAGGAAAGAAAGTGTAAAGAACTATCACACATCTTGTTCCAGTCACAGCTTCGTGGTTTCAGCATTTTATCAGTCTTGCTGTGGCCCTGCCCTCTGATATCAGCCCACGCTGAGGGGTCCACAGGCAGCATCCCAATCAATTCAGAAATTGCCGGGTATTCCCACCACAGTCAGATTTCTCCACTGGTGGGTGCCGAAAATTGATGCCCCACAACTTATATTAGATCCAAATCCATGGGACTGTTCTACCAAAGCACCTTCTCTGGTTTTTTTGCACCTCCACCGAGCAGCCTCTCCTGCCTGTCTCTGCTTCTCCTGTCCCCAAACCAGAAGTCCAAGAATATTCCTTTTCATTTTTGACAACTGCCAATTTTCCTAGATTCATACTTCATACATTCCATGCTCTGATTATTAATGGATGTTTACAGCTGTTTCTCCTCATTTTTAGATGTGCTCTATGAGTCAGTGAAGGTCCTAAAAGCTTTACTCCATTTGCACCATCATGGTCAACTCTACTTTAAAGAGGGAGCACCTCCCCAGTCATATGTTGATGCTCATTTTCTGATGCTCTATCTGACAATATTCTGGTGCTCTTCATGATGATGTTTCATTATTCAATAGTCTGTGTTATCTGACAGTGTCCCATGGCTATTCATAAAGTGCAAATTCAAAATTGATCGTGGCTAAACATTCAGAAGTATTATGCCTCTCCTTCTTCCTAGTCTGCTTTAGTGTGGAAGCTCATCTGAAACCTGTCCACCATGGGTGACTCTATTGTTATTTAAAATACTGGTGGCATAGCTTCTAGCATCACAACAACCACAAACCACCACAGTATGGCAAAATAACAGATAAGTGGTGAATATACTTAATTACGATGTAATTTTTAAAATATATATCTTTGATGTTGTTTAGTGTTGTCAGATCAGTTCTGACTCATAGCACCCTGTATAGGGTGCTTGCAGAGTGGCTGGTGGATTTGAACCAGCAACCTTACAGTTCAAACCGACTTTGCAGTTTAATGCTTATCCTACAGTCCCACACCAGGACTTCAATGTATATTTAGGAAGAGCAATAATGAACTTTTCACTTCTCTTTACCTTTAGATATTACATAGCTTGCTCTCTTACTTTATCCTTAACATTTGCAAGAACACTATTCTGACAAAATGTTGTGCTATTGTGGATTTCAAATTCTTCATTCAGATACTCTGGTATCTGTTTTCAGCTGATTTTCCAGGCTAACATATTCCTAAGTTTCTAAAGTTATTTTATGGTAGTATCTCTGCTGACTTACATGTTCCTTTGCTTTTCTATCTATTTTCATTTTTCACCTTATGTAATGTTTGGTGTGGTACTGTAGGATCAGCACTGGACTGCGAACCACAAGTTCAATAGTTCAAACCTACCAGCAGCTCCTTGGAAACCCTTTACAGGGTTGCTATTAGTCAGAAGTGACATAAAGGCACTTAAAACAACAACAACACAATGTTTAATAATAAGAAATAGGTTTTCATTAGTAGTTGTTTGTTAAATGCCATTGAAGTCAATTTAGACCCATAGAGACCCTGTATAGGGTTTCCAAGGAGTGGCTGGTGAGCTTGAACCACTGATCTTGTGGCTCAAACTGACTTTCCAGTCCATCACAGTAACCACATCAGGATTCCATTTTAGTAGTTATAACAGTCCAATTTTGAATTGAACTAACTGCAGTTAATATATCTAGAGGTATTTAAGTATTCTATTCTCATGCATCAGCTTGCTTGGACTCTTGTAGAGGAAATACAAGCATTAAAGAGTAGGTTAAATAGATAATATAATAATTTAATTCCAATTTTCAGAATCTCAAGATTTCAAGAACAGTAATAAAAATTTTTTAACTTATGGACATAGTTTAAATCGAGTTTCTATCCAAGAGTCTTGATTGTTGGTGGGTCAACCATATTATCTATTCAGCAACATCCTTTAAAAACAGGAGTAAAATTCATCAGTGCATTCTCTAGTACACTGTGTTGAACTTATAAGCAATGAACCACATGTAATTGTAAGCAATGGATCACATGCAAATGTAGAAAAGCACAAGATGAACTGAAAAAAGTGAGTTTGGAAATGATATATATGGTACAACTCTAATTAGCTCCTCTGATCAAAAATAGATTATAGTAAAAATTGCAATAGTATAACCAATAATATAGTATTTTCTTTTGAATAAGAGAACAACATGGCAATGGAGAAATTAATTAATTAATTAATTAAGAAAGAAAGGAACCAGACAATATGAGTTGTTTCATTTTTACAAGAATAAAAAAAAAGGAGCTCTGGTAGCGTAGTGGTTACGAATCAGGTTATGAACCTTAAGGTCAGCAGTTCGAAACTACCAGCTATTCCATAGGAGAAAGATGAAGCTTTCTGCTCCTGTAAAGATTTACAGCCTCGGAAACCCTCAGGGTCACTATGAGTCGGGACCGACTCCACGGCACATAACCACTACAACCACCCTATTATTCTCTATTCCTATTTCATAAAAGTAGTTTTCTTCTTAACACATATGCCTCCCTGACAAAGAATGTAATAACATATTCTTTATTATCTTGCTCTCCCCTATTCCGTGACTTGGCATACTGATGTGGCACTGTGAGTTAATGTGCTGGACTACAAAGTTACTTGAACCACACGGTCAGTGGTTCAAGTTCAACAACTGCTCTTCGGAAACCCTATACAGGTTCGCTATGGGACGGAACTGACTTGACAGTTCCATGACTTAGAAGTCAGTTTCCTGTGTTCAGGAGTCTCTTTCCTTCTGTCTGTTTTCGTTGTTTAAAATGTTGATCCAAAAACAATGCCTGGCATCTATTAGATCAATATTTATTATGTTAATTAATAAATTTTATACTTTCAAGGAAATCAAGATTATTTCACAATTTTCCTCTTTTTTCTTTAAATAACATATGCTAAAATAGAAGAATATTCATAGTTGCTTGATAGAAGTAGTGGTGAGAAACAGAAGAGCTTTAAGTTGGTATCAGTGGGTGATTGATTTCTGGTTCAGTAACTTTTTCAATTGAGATGTCAAATCGTATTAGTGTTTCAGTTCAAATGTCAGTGAGACTGAATAGAATATGATCAATATAACATGAAAGGGGACATTAATGGGGGAATGTTATGCTCTGAACCAGAAGAAACGTGGTACCATCTATGCCCAGAGTACTAACTTCTAGCATGAGTACTCTAAAAACAGTGAAATACAGGGGACAATGTTTGTGTATATAGATAAAATGATAAATGCTTCTCTTGAAAAAAATTTCAGAGATTTTGTGGACAAGTTGATAATCTGGAAAAAAAAAAAAAAATAGTCGAACTGCCTGTTGAAAGGAGCTAATGTTTCTATATTTTGCAAGGACTATTGGACATTGCATCATAAAAGCAGTACCTTGCTACTTTACTTATCTACTGCTTTATTTAATTCAAGTGCCTATTCTGTCCAATATGTTCTCATAGAAATGAGAATATAGAAAGGAAAATGATTTATAAGCTATAAAATGTTGTATGTTGTTGTTAAATGCCCCTAATCAGGCGCCAATCCATTGCGACCCTTTTTAGGGTTTCTGAGGAGTAGCTGGTGAGTTTGAACCGCCGACCTTATGGTTCAAACCAACATTGCATTCCAGCTCATTAACACACAGCACCACACCAGGACTCCATGATGATACTATTATTTAAAGGAGAACATTCTTTATATCTGTTTATTCTACTACTATTTTTTGAATTATGATTGAGAACCAGGAACTGAGCTTACAACATTGAGAGTGTTGACTTCCTTGAATACACTGTTTGTTGTAGTGGATTTTTAATCTGATAAAGATTTAAAAAACAAAAACAAAAACAAAAAAAAAAACACCTGAAGAGCTTAAAATATAACAAATCTGAGGTATAACTCAGACAATTGAAAGTTTTTAAAGATTTCCATGTAATACCAATATGGCACCTATGTTGACAATTGCCAGCTGTAAAGGTGCTATACACAGCTGTATAAAAATTCTGAATCACCACATTAAATGTTATGATAATTTAAGTGTTCTTGGGGCTAATCAACAGGGTCAAGAAATGACAGCGATTGGTTAAAAAATTATCTCACAACAAGTATCATTAAAACCGAGGTCAGAAGAATAGATAAAGTCATTGAAAGTTGATGAAGCTGTTTTAGACATGTATTGACGATGGGAGTGAAAGGAGAGAATGACTTATTTAAGGAATCTAAAGAATTTCAGTGTCTTCGAAACAGAGTTCCAGATACAGAACAAAGAAACTTCTAGATGCATTGTTGTTGTTGTTGTTGAGTACCTTTGAGTCAGTTCCGACTCACAGCGATCCTGTATAGAGTTTCCAAAGAGTAGCTGGTGAATATGACCGTGAACCTGTGATTCAAATCAACCATGTGGTCCAGTGCATTATCCCACAGCACCACACCAGGACATATATTTCATGTCAAGGAATATGAGCTCTTTAGGCCTAGTGGTGGCTAAGTGGTAGACTCCTTGCCTTCAATATTAGGCGGTTGGGTTTCATTACTGCCCAGTACTCCCTAGTGCAGCCCTACCCATCTGTCAGTGTTGTTGTGTGCCATAGAGTTGGCTGTGAATGGCTGGTGGGTTTGAAACACTGACTTTGTGGTTAGCTGTCAGTGCTGATGATGGTAGTTGTGTGTCATTGAATTGATTCTGACTCATAGAGACCTTGTGTAGGGTTTCCAAGGCTGTAAATTTTTACAGGAGCAGAAAGCCTAATCTTTATCCCATGGAGCAGCTGGTAGATTCAAACTGCTGATTTTGTGGTTAACATCCAGAGTTCCCTGGAGCTGTCAGTAGTGACATGCAATTGGCTGTTATACTGAACAGGTTGCAGTGGTGCTTCCAAACTAAGACGACGATGAAGAGAAATCTAGATATCTACTTCTAGAAATCAGCCAGTGAAAACTTGGTGGATCGCTATGGTCTAATTCCCAATAGCTTATGTGGATAGTACAGGATTCAGCAGCATTTGGTTCTGTTGTACATGGAGTAGCTACAAATCAGGGTGCAATTCATCTATAAACACACAACAATAATCCAAAAAGCAGTAGGCAGACCTTGGCAGATTTTAAGTCAGATAGTTAAAAAGAATTTCTTTAGGTTCAGTTCTTTAAGCTTACTGCAGTGGCTTTAAACTATTTTTTTGGGGGTTAACATTAGTTGTTGTTGTGGTTGTTTTTGTTGCTAAGTGTATAGAGTTGGTTCCAACCCATGGCGACTCTGTATAGGGTTTCTGATGAGCTTGAATCGCTGACCTTTCAGTTTAAACCAACCTTGCAGTCCAGTGCATGAACGTGCAGCACCATACCAGGGAAGAAGAAAAATGAAACAACTTACCTGAGAATCAAGGGCTATTGTCTCTTTAAAATGACTCAAACTTTCATCATATTCCTTAAGGTTTTGGAAAGGAGTCCTGACTGCCTATTGCTTTTTTTTTTGTTTGTTTGTTTTACAAAATTTTGTTTTACAAAAGTCATTTGTTTTACAAAATTTTATTATGTAATTTTCAGCATCCTTTCTATCAAAAAAAACAGATTTTCCGACTACAAATTATTCTTTATTTTAAAATGTTTATCCCAATCACCAGTAATTATCAAAGCATCTTAATTGCTTCCTTGATTCATTTCAGTCTACAGAACTGATTTTTAAAAAAACAAAAACAAACAAGCATCAATTTCTTCATTTTTGTTTAGATTTTCATCTTAATGATTGATGCATAAATTTGAATATTATTCATATCAGCTGGTCTTTTTGTGGGTATATGGATATTATCACAGAATGATATACTTATGGAGACATTTTGAAACATGGTTTTTACAATGAATATGACACTATATGATTGTCCAATTAAAAATGGTCACTACTGTTTCATTTCTGATCTCTAATGCCTAGCATATCAATTTGCAAGATTTACACTTAATTTCAAACATCTTTCAATTCACTTACATTCATACCTCATACGTTCCACATTCCAATTACTATTGGACATTTGCCCTTGTTTCATTTCAAGTCCTGTCACATCAGCAAATGAAGGTCTAGAAAGATTTTGTTAAACATCCAACCATTGTGGTCAGTTCCACCTTGAGAAGACAGCTCTTCCCAAGTCATATTTTCAACACTGTACTTGACAAGATTATGCTGCTATTCTGAATGATTTCAATGGCCAGTTACTTTTAGAAGCAGATTGCCAGGTCCATGTTCCTAGTCTGTTTAAGTATGGAAGAGCCACTGAAACCTGTCCACTCTGGGTGACCTATTGGTATTTGAAATATCAGTGGCAAAGCTTCTGGCATCACAGCAACATGCAAGATACCACATTAGGATCAACTGACCCAAGAAAAAAGAAATGTACAAATACCCAGAGTTAGTATATCAAAAGATAATAACATGCTCAAAACTTCTCAAGCTGAAAGGATTAATGAAAAAAAATTAAGCCTCAAATTATTGAATGATTATATGGATACATTATTGAACAATGCTGGAAGTATCAAAAAAAAGATGCAAGGAATATAGTGTAGTGGTTACGAATTGGGCTGCGAACCTCAAAGTCAGCAGTTCGAAACTACTAGCTGATCCACAGGAGAAAAATGAGGCTTTCTGCTCCTGTAAAGATTTACAGCCTCAGAAACCCTGTACAGGGTCACTATGAGTTGGAACAGACTCCATGGCACATAACCACCATCACCATACCAAAAAGAATTGGTCAATATTCAGCCATTTCAATGGTATTGAAAAAAGAAGTCTAAGCTGCACTGAGGGCACTGGTGGAAAGCCAGGCTTCATGTATTGATGGAATACTCATTTAAAAGTTTTAATAAATGGTTGCAGTGCTAGAAGCACCTACTTTTCTATGCCAAGAAATTTGGAATGCACTACTTGGCCAACTGACTGGGAAAGTTCAATGTTTGTGTCTATTCCAAAAAAGGCAGTGCAAACAAATTCAGAACATATCAAGTGAAATTAATAATAAGACACCAAAGATAATTTCTAAATGGTAGCAGTGCATCAATAGGAAACTGTTAGAAATTCATCCTGATTCAGAAGACTTGGAACAAGGGATGTTGATGTCAGATGGAGTAAGGCTGAAAGCAGAAAATACCACAATGATGTTTACCTGTGTTTTATTCATTGTGCAAATGCATTTGACTGTGTGGATCATAACAAATTATGGATAACATTGCAAACAATGTGAACTCCAGAATGCTTAAGTGTAGTCATGAAGAACCTCTACAAAGACAAGGAGACTTTCACTCAAACAGAACAAGGTGATTCTACGTGATTTAAAATTAGAAAAGATATGACTCAGAGTTGAATCTTTTCACTACACTTATTCAATCTCTGTGTTAAACAAATACTCCAAGAATCTGTCATCAAGAATCTGGACTTCATAAAGAAGAGCATAGCTTCAGGATAGGAGGAAAACTCATTAACAACCCATAATAAACAGATGACAGAACCTTACTTGCTGACAGCAAAGGGGACTTCAAACTCTTACTGATGATATGGATTACACTTTAATAAAAGAAAACAACAACAACAACAACAAAAACTGAACCAATAAGCAGCATATGATCAATACATAAAAGATGTCCAGGATTTCATTTTACTTGTATTTACAATCAACATCCCTGAAATCTATGATTAAGAGAAATCAAGCAAAGTAGTGCATTAAGCAAATCTGTTGCAAGAGACCCATTAATGTGCTAGAAAACAAAAGACTAAAGAAAGTCTGAAAAAAATCTTGATGTTTTAAAAAGCCTTATATGCATGCCAAAACTGATCAATGAGTAAAGAAGACCAAAAAAAGAACTGATACATTTGAATTATGGTGCTGGCAAAGAATATTGAATATACCATGGACTGGTAAAAGAATGGACAAATCTGTCTTGGAAAAATACAACCAGAAGGCACCTTATAAACAAGGATGGCAAGACTTCGGCTCGAATACTTTGGATGTGTTATCCTGAAGAGCCAATTCCTACAGAAGTACACTATGATTGATAAAATTGCAGGGTTAGTGAAAAAGAAGTAGACCGTCAATGAGATGCATTGACACTATGCCTGAAACAATGGTTCAGACATAGCAATGGCTGTGAGGATGGTACAGGGCTGGGCAGTGTTCTGTTCTATTGTACATGGAGTTGCTATTAATCAGAACTGACTTGATCATGTACAATCTACACACGTCTTCAAAATTCTTCATTGCCTCAGAGGGACCACATATACACTCCTGCTGTGAGAGTATAATGATTGGCCTAAATTGGTTCAAGTCTCCCCTCATGAACTAATGAGTGTTGTTGGTGGTGGCTGTGTGCCATCAAGTCAGCTATAAAGCTTTATGGAAGTGGAACGTATCATCGTTCTTCTGTAGAGAGACTGGTAGATTCCAACTACTAACTTTGTGAGTAGCAGTCCAGTGTGTAATCCACTATGCTACCAAGTCTGCTTGAACTAATGAGTAGGGCAAAAAGAGATGACAGTTTACTATCAGATTATGTGGTGAAAACTGGGAGAGAAATTATTATGCCCAGAAGAAACATAGACATGGTCACTAGAGGAATTTAATGCAAACCAGTCACCTAAAATTTTAGCTTCTTTTGAAAACAACTGAGTATTAAGTGAAAATGAAATCTGCTAAACAGACATTTTCAAACTTCTGAGCTTATAGGAAGGCATCAATATATGTGAATACAGAAGAAATAGGGACTATAATTAAAGAAAAATCCCTTGTTACGTAAGCGTCACTCTACTGCTAAATTTGGTAAGAATCAATTTAAGATATAGTCTACATCATAGGAGTTTCTATTTTGTTTTCTGTATTTTGTGACAAAAGGTAATCAATCTCTTACATGCAAGTGGATCAGTTATTTGCTTTTTTTTGCCATATCTATTTCTGGTACAATATTGTGAATATCCAGTGGGCATAGCTTGAACTCATTACCTCTTGAGATAACCAGAAGAAGACAGTTACCTAGAAATAATATTTGCTTTCTTCACTATCATTCAGTATTTTCCTATAACTTGTCGTTGTTGTTGTTAAGTGCCGTCAAGTCAGTTCCGACCCATAGCGACCCTGTACAGGGTTTCCGAGGGTGTAAATCTTTATGGGAGTAGAAAGCCTCATCTTTCTCCCGCGGAGTGGCTGGTAGTTTCGAACCGCTGACCTTAAGGCTCGCAGCCCGATTCGTAACCACTACGCTACCAGAGCTCCTATAACTTAGGGGTCTTCAACTTCTCATAGGTCTCAGGAACATATATTTTATTTCCACACAAAACAGAGTGATCTGACACAGTTTTCACTATAGTCTGTCACTAACTTTTATTTTCTTAAATTATTTATCTTACAAATGAATGTGACACCATTAGTCTACTTTGTATATGAATATTTAAAGTCCTCAAAGTAATAAAGACCTGAAGACTTGATGAGCAACCAGCTTTTTTGTTTTTCTGACAGTCAAGTCTGGTAGCGTAGTGGTTATGAATCAGGCTGCTAATCTCAAGGTCGGCAGTTCAAAACTGTCAGCTGTTCTGTGGGAGAAAGATGAGGCTTTCTGCTCCCGTAAAGATTTGAAACTTCAGAAACCCTGTGCAGGGTCACTATGTGTCGGAACCAACTCCACGGTACTTAACAGTAACAGCAATATTCCCATATGTCTGTGGGTATATGCTGAACAGAAGAAAAACAATTAAATGCAAAATATTTTGTGAATTGATTTTCTAATGATTGCATATTCTACATAGAAAGTGTAGGAACACAGACTGTCATATATCTCTAACTTGATCTATGAGTCGGAACTGACTCAACAGTACTTATAACAAAAGTTGGTGTTATTTGCCAGATTAGAGTAAAAGTAATTTTATACAAGAATAGTGATTCTATAGGTAGCAAACAGGCATATGGAAAGGAATTACTATCTACCATAGCTGGTATTCATTACATCATCACACATTTAGGTTTAAAAGATTTGATTTTTTTTTTGCCACAAAACCCACATATATAAATAGACAATGTCTAGTTCTTATTGAGCAAGGGTACTTATAACTGTCTTCGCATAGCTTTGTAAATTTTCCATGGTCTTTGTCATTTTTACTGTACAGTATTTGGAGATGCTTGTCTTAACAAGTCCGAAGCTGCTTTATCCTGGGTTTTTCCACATGGAGGATTATCTTATGATAATGACACATCTCCAACAGTGGCAGGGAAGCTACCAAACACACAGAAGGCCTGCACAGATGTCAAGACTGCTGGGTATGGCACCGCCATGGTTGATGCGCCCAGACTTTAAATTTCCTTTACATTCTTTTCACACAAAAGAGAAAATTTGAAGTTCATCCTCCAAGAAAGTGTATTAAAAAGACCAGAATGGTTTCATTTGAGTTCCATGGGTGATAAAACACACCAATCTGATACATTACTAGTGTGTTGCTGATTTCTTAGTCATTCTTCCTTTTGCTATAGCTGAACAATGATAGCACTGTCAAGGGAAAATGATCCTTCCTCCCCTCAAAAAGCTTTTTACAAGGCAAAGCTATAAAGTGCTAGATTTATTAACAAATTCCATTTCAAGAGAGGCACTGTTTGTATGGCAGTAAAACCATACTTTAATGCAAATGCAGCACTTCAAGCCTGTTTTCCTAATGCCTTCACAATTCCTGTAAATAATGCAGCCCTGGGTGGCATCCTTCACTGTTAAACAATTTGGGCAAACTAGTCAAGTTTTAAAGACTCAAAAGTCCTTCCTTTAGTATAATAATAGCTTTGCAAACACTCTGGAATTTGCCCATATACTTTTCTAAAGTTTATGAATATTTACTTATCCAAATGGGTAGGTACCTAAGTGACTACCACCCTAAACTTATGGGTTTGAGAAACCAGAAATGGTGGAAAATATTTCAGAAATATTTAAGCAAGGATAATATTGATCTTTGCTTTTAAGAAGAGAGCAACAGCATTCATATTCTCTAAATGGAAAGAATCACCAGGAACTTCTTTGTTACCGTTGCCTGTGAGTCCAACAAGTTTTCATTGGACTCATCTAGTAGCACAGTGGTTTAGTGATTGGCTGTTAACCAAAGGTCAGCAGTTCAAACTCACCAGGTGCTGTATGGGAGACAGATGTGGCCCTATACTTCCAAGTGCCATGGAGTCGGTTCCAAGTCATAGCAACCCTGTGTAGTGTTTCCGAGGAGCAGCTGGTGGGTTTGAACTACTGACCTGTAGTTTGCAGTCTACTGCTGGTCCTTCAGCACCATACCAGAAGTCCTCCATAAGGATTTGTTGTTGTTAAGCGCCATTGTCGAGTTTGTTCAAACACTAGCAACACTGTATAGGGTTTTCAGCCTTTGAAATCTTATGGGGTAGTTCTCCCTGTCTAGTAAGATCACTCACTAAGAGTGGAGATGGCCTCTAGAGTGTAATAGGTTAGGTATTTATATGGAGAAACTTTGACAAGCCCATCCTCTTTACTATCTGGAGTCCTGTTGTGGCGCTGTGAATTATTACACTAGACTGCAAGGTCTGTTTGAACCATAAGGTTCATGCTTCAAGCTCACCAGCTACTCCACAGAAACCCTGTACAGGGACTCTATGAGTGGTAACCAACTCAAGGCAGTTAACAACAGCAACAACACCAACTTTACTATCAGCTTCATTCTTAAAAAGCTGCATGATATGTAATTCCCAATTAAGGTGTTCATAATTTTGCAAAGAAAAACATTATTTCTGTTGAGCACCTGATAATTATTTTTAAAGTACATATAATAATAATAATAATAATAATTATTATAATAATAAAGAATAACAAATCTTCAAAAATGTAAGTCTACAAAAGTAGTGTAACAATGCTCAGGTCATAACACACTTGAACTGATCTGGAGACTTAGACTTGAACAAAAAGGAAATGATAGATTTTACTTTTTATTCATAAATCAATAATTTTATAATAATGCGTTAGCAAAGGAGAAAACTACATTACGTGGTTTTGTGAGAAATTGAGTTATAGCAACATTGCACAGAAAAATAATCTATAAGGCATGATACAGTAGAAAGGAGTAATTTGTAAGAAAAAGTCATAATTGGAATTCTACTTTTGTCCTTATATTAATTGAGTAATATTGTCTTGGCTCTTTTTTGTTTCAAGTGCCAGACCAAGCCAGCTAAACCAACTTGACCCATAAAAAGGTCCTATTGGCTAGTATGGAATCCCTTGGTAGTATATATGGATAACAGGCTCAGCTGCTAACCCAAAGTTTGCAGGTTTCAGTAGGCCCAGAGGAGCCTTGGAAGAAAAGATTGGCAATATACTTCTGGAAAAATCAGCCTTAGGAAGCCCTGTGGCACACAACACTATACTGACACAAATGGGGTCACTATGAGTTGGACTTCATGAAGCAACAACTGTTTTGTTGTTATTTCCTCATTTTACAGAAAATTCATAATTGAAAATAATTTCAGCTCAAGGATGTCATCAAAAGATCCCATATTACTATTTCTATACATTGTACATTCTATAAGATCTGGAGTCCTGATGTGGCATTCTAAATTCAGCTTCATCATGTTAGCCAAATGGCCAAAGAATTCTAAGCTCCACATCTTCACAATACTATTTTGGAAAGAAGAATCTCCTGATTAGTTATTTAAAAAGACATGGTGGTGGTTGTGATGTGCTCTGGATTCTGTTCCCACTCATAGCAACCATGCATAGGATTTCCAAGGCTTTAAATCTTTACAAGAGCAGAAAGCTTCATCTTTCTCCTGTGGAACCACTGGTAATTTTGAACTGCTGACTTTGAGGTTAGTAGCCTAACTTGTAACCACTATGTTACCAGAGCTTCTTTAAAAAGTCATAAGGGACCTGAATCCCTGAGCACATATTCCTTCAGTGAAGGTCGTATGGCTACGTGGCTACCCCTAAGCCCCTAAACAGATCTCTGAATTCAAGTACTTCTATACTGATTGAATCAACCTTATTTTTTTTTTGGTCATAAACCAAACTGTGCAGAGTAGGTATGCTAACTGATGTTTATAAAATTAGTGTCTACCTTTGGAGCTTTGTAAAAGCCAAGTTTCCCTCACAGCATGCATGTAGTGTGAAGAATTAGTCAAAGTATTCCTACTAAATCATAGAAACCTTTCTGAAACAAAGATACTAATGTGTGATGCTATTGGTTCTCAACATATCCTCCACCTAGGTATCTAAAATTCGAAGATGGTGTTTCCATTTCCCTAACCCTTCCCTGGAGAATTCTGCATTGTTTGATTTACACCACATCAAGACAGCAGTTTTGGCATTCTCAAGGGACTTTCCCTCACTCCTCAGAAAAAGTTTTAAAAACGGTAAAATCTGTGATATTCAAGTCTATTCTGTCTCATAGTGACCTTAGGGGACACAGTAGAACGCCCCATAGGGTTTTCAAGGCTGTAATCTTTATGGAGCTCTGGTAGCGTAGTGGTTACAAATTGGGCTGTGAACCTCAGGGTCAGCAGTTCGAAACTACCAGCTGCTCCGTGGGAGAGAGATGAGGCTTTCTGCTCCCCCCAAAATGAACAGCCATGGAAACCCTGTACAGGGTCGCTATGAGTCACCTAACAACAACAACAATCTTTATGGACACAGGCTGTCACATGTTTCTCCCAGACATTTAGTTAGCCAAGTGCTTAACCACTGCACTACGAGGACTCCTTGTTGTTATTGTTGCTAAGTGTCAGGTTGTTGTTTTTAAGAGCCTTGCATTGGTTCTGATCCATAGAGACCCTGTATAGGGTTTCCAAGGAGCAACAGGTGAGCTTTAACCACCGACCTTGTGGTTTAACCAAGTTTGCAAAACAGCGTATTAGCCCACAGCAGCACACCGGCACTCCTTGTTGTTGCTGTCGAGTTAGTTCTGACCCATAGCATCCTTGTATAGACTTTTCAAGATGTGGCTGGTGAGCTTGAACCACCGATCTTGTGGTTCAAACCAACATTGCAGTCCAGCACATTTACCTACAACACTACACCAAGACTCCTTACACTAAGTTTAATCCTCTGAAAAGTGCTATCACAGCACTTATCTTTGTCCTTCACAGCACTTTGCACACTTGTAGGCTATCTAAGTGCAGGAGCGGTGTCGATTTTGTTTTGTTGACAAATGTATCTGTGTTTCCTAGAATAAGTACTCAACATGTAGATTATCCAGCTCACTAGGACAAAACTGTAGAAATCAGACTGCTGCTCTTCTAAGCAAGATCATATGGAAGCAACTACCAAATTATAAGCATGTCCTTAATGAGTGAAAGAAACAAATGTCAAACAAAAAATGTATACTATAAAACGCATTTCGATTTAAATATACAGTTAGCATCACTTATGACAGGACAAAATTGCCAAGTTCTTTACCTCTTTTTGTGATAGGAGTTTGTTTACCCCACAAACCTACCCCACCCCCAGAACCCACACACCTACCCAAACAGAAACATAATCAAAACCAGTTTTTGGTGTACCCTTATGTTATAGAGTTCAGACTAAATGGACTAAGGTTCATTCAGAGAGAAATTTTAAAAAATCTTTAGCCCAGTACAAGACCTAACTTACCAGTCCTCATTTTGTTCTCCAGGTTGAACTCCTTCACAAAATGTTGTTGTTGTCCCTCAGTGCCGACTCATAGTAATCATCATGTATAGGGTTTCTGAAGCGTTGGAAATCTTAGCAGAAGCAGAAAGTCTCATCTTTCTCCTGTGAGGAGGCTAGTGCTCTTGAGTCACCAACCTTGTGACTCACAGTCCAGTGTTTATCCTATGGAGTCACCACATTCCCTCTCAAGGGAATGTTGTTGTTGTTAAGTGTCATCAGTAAGTTCTGAATCATAATCCAAGGAGCAGCTGGTGGGTTTGAACTTCTGACCTTGTGGTTCTCATCCATTTCTGATTGTACAGACCATACCAGGAGACTCCAGGACATAAGCAGTGGGAGTAATCACTACTTTAAAAAAAAAAAAAATTCCTACTTTGACCCATACGACATGTAATAAAGTTTACATAATAATTTACAGTAACTTCTGAGTTATTTACTCCTGTAACTTTGACCTTGCAACTAAAACACATCACTGATTAAAGCAAAGACTGAGGGTATCTTTTTGTTGTGTTTTTCTTCTTTTATAGATATGAATCAATCCAGTATAGACATTACCTTCCTATAATTCTGCCACACATTTAAACACACAAATAAAATTGTGTTATATTTTAGATTAATTACGATAACATTTAGTAACCAAGTAGAAGAATGACTAATGAGAAATGAAATGTCAAAATACATGCATATGCAAATCAAAACATGAATTTTGCCCCAAGCAGTAGGGACAGAATATGGTTACATATTTAAATTAATTTGGAAAGTTATGGTACAGAATTTCATTTACTTATCCCTTAATGATTTCTTAATTAATAGAAATCACGTTAGCCAGAATGGACCTTCCTTTAATCCAATATGAATGTTTGATTACTTTTAGAATCAAGACATTTTAAGTCACTTACTATCATAATTCTTAATTATAAGACTGCCTAGACCTAATTATCAGATTCTGAACAATATCTTATTCATTGAATTAGTCATATTGTATAGCACAAAGAGTGCTGGTAGTGTAGTGAATTACAAGCTGTGCTACAAACCACAAGTTCGAATCTACCATTCGTTCTGTGGAAAAAGGATGAGGCTTTATGCTCCCATAAAGATTTACAGCCTCAGAAACCCTATACAGGATCACTATGAGTCAAAGCAAATTCCACGGCACACAACCACCACCACCATTACATAGTACAACACCTGGTACGTACTAGAGGTCTGATAAATATTGCGGAATGACAACTAATTCAATCAAACACTCTTTACATTAAGCTGAGAAAGGAAATGGAAGTTTTACTTTTAAAATCATGATTTACTTGATATTTATAAGAAGCATAAAATTGTAAATTACATCTTTTAACGTATAATGAATATATAAATATATATGCATGTTTAAAATTTGTTACAATAATAGTATTCATGTATGTGTTGCTTAATAGCTATCTGGCCAAAGTCTGACTACATATACTTTTGTAGTCCCACAAGGAATTTTTTTTTTTTTAAAGAGAAAGCAGTACTACATTCTTTTATTATATCCCTGGTGATACTGTGGGCTAAGCATTGAGATGCTAACCACAAGGTGAGCAGTTCAATCCTACCATCCTTTCCTAGGATGATGCTGTCTAGTCCTATAAAGATTTACAGTTTCAGAAACTCTAGGGTACTTATGAATTGTAATCACTCAATGACAGTGGGTTTAATGGTTTTAAAGACTCAAACTCAGACTCTTGCAGAACTGGTTATAAACAGGTGGCACAAAGGACATGTCTCTGAGCATGGGTTCTCAGGCTTTGTGCAATGAGCAGCCAATGGTGATGGAAGTAGGGAATTGCTAGACAAACTGCTCTTGCTGCTTAGGTAGGGGGAACAGTGGACAAGGCTGACCACACTCTGCTACCTTTCTGCTGGATTCCTCTCACCACTCAGGATTTTAGAGTCATGGAGACTAATGTTCATGTAGTCTTTCAGTCCATTGGACTGATTGTTTCTAAACATCTTCAATTTTCTCTATTCTTTCCTCCAACAGAGAGAGACCAATAGTTGCACCTTAGATGGCTGCTCATGAACTATTATGACCCCAATCACTACTCACTAAAGTGGAATGTAGGGCATTGTCTTTGTGTCTTATTCCAACTGGACATGGTGTCCCTCAAATTTAGGGTCCAGAATCCTCCGGCCTCATTTCCTTAAGATATTTGGTAATGTCTAATAAGTTTTTATAACTTTTCCTCCTGTGTGTTCCATCACATTCATGGATATATTTGCAGCAAAGGTAAATACCAATGTACAAATGTCCTCTGTCAAATATTTATATATTTCTGGGTATACTCCCACTCTCCCTTCCACATTGGTTATGTCTTTGTACCTATCCATGTATCTACTTATAGGTCATTGTTATTGCAGGATTACTGCCCTTTCTTGATGAAAACATTCAAAAAGGTTAGAATAGAATGGAACTTCCTTAATTTGATTCAGGACTTAAATGAAAAGCCAACAGTCAACATTATGATTGATGGAGAACTTTACCTTGCAATCAGGATCAAGAAGAATTCCTTCTCTCACCACTTCTGCTCAATATTACATCAGAAGTCCTAGCTAGATAAATAAGGCAAGAAAAAAAAAATCCATTTTTGATAACAAGAAGTAAAATTATCTTTATTTACAGATGACATAGTTCCTTATATAGAAAATTCCAAAAAAGTCCTCTTCTATAACTAATAGAGAAATGCATCAAAGTTGCATGGTATAAGGTCAATAAACAAAAATCAGTTGGGTTTCTAAACACAACAGTGAGACATTTGAAAGGAAAATTAAGGAAATGATTTTACTTACAGTGGTAGTATAGTGGTTACAAATTGAGCTGTGAACCTCAGGGTCAGCAGTTCGAAACTACCAGCTGTTCTGCGGGAGAAAGATGAGGCGTTCTGCTCCCATAAAGATTTACAGCTTCGGAAACCCTGTATAGGATCGCTATAAGTCAGAATCGACTCCACGGCACATAACAACAACAACAACAAGTATCTAAAGGAATAAAATACCTACAAATGATAAATTTAATCAGTGATGTGAAAAACTTACATACTGGAAATTATAAAACACTGCTAAAGGAGACTAAAGAAGGGTTAAATAAATAGAAAGATGCTCAATGTTCATGGATTAGAAAACTTAATATTGGTAAGATGTCATTACTACCCAAAGTAATCTATAAAGTCAATATAAGTCCAATCAAAATTCCATTTCTTTATAGAAACGGAAAGGATATCCTCAATTCATATGAAATGGCAAGAGGACCCAAATAGCAAAAGAGAGATTAAAAGAGAAGAACAAAGTAGGGGACTCATACTTTGTGATTTTAAAACATATTATGCAGTTATAGCAATCAAAATGCCTTGAAACTGGTATGACAATGGATGCTTAAACCAATGGAATAGAATTGAAAGTCCAGAACTAAACCAACACATCTGTAGTCAACTGACTTGACAAGAGTGCTAAGTCTATTCAACTATGAAAAAAGAGACTATTTGTTAGTAAAAGTTAGGTTTCCACATGCAGGAAAATGAAACAGTATACATGACTCACTTCATACACAAAAACAAATTGAAAATGAATCCAAGATAAAAATTTATAAAGTAAAACCATAAAATTCTTAGTAGAAAATTCAGGGATAGTATTGTCATACCTAGCTTTTAACAATGCTTTGTCAAATATAATAAAATTACAAACAGCAAAATGAAAAATAAATAATGAGCTCCCATATAAATTATAAAAGAAAGAATATGCTCAACATTTCTCAAGCTGGGGGAACCGAAGAAAAAATTCAAGCCTTGACTTTCGTTATTGGAAAATTCTCTGGGCAAGAGCCAATGTTACTGAAGAAGGAAGCCCAAGGTACATTTAAGGAATTGTCAAAGAACAAGGCACCAGGAATTGATGGAATGAAAATTGAAATCTTTCAAGAAAGTGAGATAGCACAGGAGGCACTCACTCATCTCTGCCAAGAAATTTGGATGACAACGATCTGGCCGAATGATTGGAAGAGATCGGTATTTGTGCCCATTCCAAAAAGAGGTGATCCAACGGATTGCAGAAATCATCGAACAATCGCTTTGATACCCCATGCCAGTAAAGTTTTACTAAAGGTAATACAGAAACGGCTGCAAGCATACATTGACAGAGAGCTTCCAGAAGTTCTAGCCAGATTCAAAAGAGGACGTGGAATGAGGGATGTCATTGCTGATATCCGATGGATCTTGGCTGAAAGACAATATCAGAAAGATATGCTTTACTGACTATGCAAAGGTTTTCAATTGTGTGGATCATGACTAGCTATGGACTATATTGCGAAGTATAAATATTCCGGAACACTTAATTGTGCTCATGAGGAATCTGTACATGGACGAAGTGGCAGTTGTTCGAACAGAACATGGGAACACTGAATGGTTTCAAATTAAGAAAGGTGCGTGACAAGGTTGTATTCTTTCATCATACTTATTCAACCTGTATGCTGAACAAATAATCCAAGAAGCTGGGTTCTATGAAGAAAAATACGGCATCAAGATGGAGGAAGACTCATAAATAACCTGAAATATGCAGAGAATACAACCTTGTTTGCTGAAAGTGTTGTTGTTGTTGTTATTGTTAAGTGCCGTCAAGTCAGCTCCGACCCATAGCAACCCTGAAGAGGGTTTCCGAGGTTTTAAATCTTTACGGGAGCAGAAAGCCTCATTTTTCTCTCATGAAGCAGCTGGTAGTTTCGAACTGCTGACCTTGTTGTTTGCAGCCCGATTCACAACCACTACGTTACCAGAGCTCCTTTGATGGAAGTGTAGAGGACTTAAAACATTTACTGATGAAGATCAAAGAGCACAGCCTTTGGTATGGTTTACATCTCAATGTAAAGAAAACAAAAATCCTCACCACTGGACCATAAACGACATTCTTATCAATGGAGAAAAGATTGAAATTGTCAAGGACTTCTTTCTTTTTGGATCAACTAACAACACTAATGGAAGCAGCAGTCAAGAAATCAAACTACGTATTGCATTAGGCAAATATGCTACACAAGACCTTTTAAAAGTGTTGAAGAGCAAAGATGTCAGCTTGAGGACTAAGGTGTGCCTAACCCAAGCCATGGTATTTTCAATAACTTCATATGTATGTGAAAGCTGGACAGTGAATAAGGAAGACCATAGAAGAATTGATGCTTTTGAGTTACGGTGTTAGAGGAGATATTGAAAGTGCCAGGGGCTGTCAAAAGAACCAACATATCCGTTTTGGAAGAAGCATAGCCAGAGTGCTGCTTGGAGGCCAAGAGGGCCAAACTTTGTCTCTCATATTGCAGACATATTGTCAGGAGGGACCAGTCACTGGAGAAGGATATCATGTTTGGTAAGGTGGAGGGTCGGAGAAAAACAGGAAGACCTGCAATGAGATGGATTGGCCAAGTGGCAGCATCAATGGACTCTAGCATGGCAACAATAGTGAGGTTGGCCCAGGATCAGGCAGTCTTTTGTTCTGCTGTGCATAAGGTCACTTTGGGTCGGTACCAACTAGATGGCACCTAACAACAACAACATATAAACTAAAACACATTTTTTCATCTCAAAACCAAATAATTCATTTTCACTGAGCCAATGAAGATAGAGTAGAACTATAAGGCTATAAGTCTTTATAAAAGTAGACAGTCACATCTTTCTTCTTTGGGATGGCTAGTGGATTCGGACTGTTGACCTTGCAGTTAGCATCTGAATGCTTAACTACTGCACTTTAGGGCTTATGTTCTTCAAAAAACTTCACTATAAAGTGAAAAGACAAGGTACCAATTGGAAGAATATCTTGGGAAACCATATATCCAATAAGAATCTAATAAATAATATATAAAACTTCAGCAACTTAACAACAGAAATGCAAACAACTCATTCTTAAAATGAGCAAAGGACTTGAATAGATATTTCACCTAAGAATACCTTAAAATTGTTACCAAACAAATGGAAGATGCTCAATGTCATTAGCCGTTGTTGTTTCTAAGTGCCATCGAGTTGGTTCCAACTCAGTGTCCCTGTATAGGGTTTTTGAGGAGCAACTGATGAGTTTGAACTGCCAAGTTTGTGGTTAGTGAGATGCAAATCAAAACCTATTGAAATGTCATTTTACTCTAATTAGTCTGACTAAGATTTTATAACAGAGAAGAGAGAAAATAACAAATGTTGAAAAGTATGTAGGAAAATTGAAACCTTATTCATTGCTTGAGGGGATAAAATAATTATACAGCCCATGTGGAAAACAGTATGGTGAGTCAACAAAAAATTAAAAATAGAACTACCATATGACCTGACATTTCTGCTCCAATGTATATACTCAAAAGACTTGGCAGCAAAGTCTCAAACAGAAACAAATTTTCATTGCCATGCAATCACAGTAGCCAAAAAGTGGATACAATCTAAATGTCCATTAACAGATGAATAGCTAAACACACCATGGAATAGTGCTTATCTAGTAAGAGAAATGAAGTCTTGATATATGCTACAATATGGATTGAGTTGTAAGAAATTATGCTAAGTGAAATAAATAAATTGCAAAATTAATACCTGACCTCACTTATCTAAAAAGGCAAGAAAAAACAAATGTGTAGAGATCAAAATTTATTAGTAACCAGATGTGTGAGGGAGGAGGAAAAGGGAGAATTATGGCTTATGCAGTACTGAGTTTTGGTTTATGGTGGTGGAAAATATTATTGTGTAAGTGTAAGGTTGCCCAGCTGGTTCACGTAGTCAATAAGCTTTATACTTGTAAGAAATTGAATCAGCAAATGTTGTGTGATACATATATTTATTTATAGTCACAACAGGAAAAAATGGGGTAGCTAGTGATGTACAAACAAACACCTTATGGAATTTGATCCCGTGGTTTGGAAGTTTAGGATCGTGGTTTCATGGGATATCACAGTAAACTGTTTAAAAACATGCTCAGTTCTTCTGTTCTACCTCCTAGTTTGTTGTACAAATGGTGTCTTAAAAGCTTGCAAGTGGTCATTCAAAGTACAATTGATCCATATTTTCCAGGAGTAACAGGAAATAGAATTTAAAACCAAAAAAACCTAGACCAACTGCAATCAAATTGATTCCAACTCTTAGTGACCCTTTAGGGTAGAACCGTTCCTTAGGATTTCCTAGCCTATAACTTTTTATGGGAGCAGACAGCCTAATTTTTTTTCCCCAGAGGAATGGCTTGTGAGTTAGAACCATTGACCTTGTAGTTAGCAGCCCAGTACTTAACCCACTGTTTCACCAGGGCTCCTTTAGAAACAGAATAGGAGGAGGAAATGGAACATGTAACTACTTCACTGTATGAACAATTACATCCTTTATCTTGAGACTAGAAGAACTGGAGGGTGCACGGCTACCATTGCTGAAAATTTGATCAAAGATTCTATAGAAGAATCCGGACCCAAAGGGGAATAGCACAAAGATAATTTCTGATTCTCATGGAATCCAGCATTTTTTGATCCATTGGTGAATTACCCTGAATTAATCTGTAAATAATAATGTCAAACTTAAAACATCTCCTGAAGTGTTCATTAGCTAAGCAATCTGTTAGCTTAACTTGTAAAGAATGTCTGCTGTAACAGTGTGCTTTTTAAGCTCTGTCTACTGGTAGCGAAGTTGTTACAAGTTGGACTGCTAACCTCAGGGTCAGTAGTTTGAAACTACCAGCGGTTCCTCAGGAGAAAGATAAGGCTTTCTGCTCCTATAAAGATTTACAGCCTTGGGAACCCTGTTCAGGGTCACTATGAGTCGGAACCAACTCCACGGTACTTAACAACAACAACACATTGGAATAATTGACAATAGCAAACTGAAAGATTGGATAGAAAATTTAGGATCCAGTGAGTTTATGTAAGTGGTGGAAGTACAACTTGGGAAAGGTATAAGAATACTTGCATAACTCAGTGACTACAACCAATGTCTCTGAGTTATGCCTTTTGAAATAATTGAATTGGAACATGTTTTTTTCATATATATTTTTAACATCAAAATAAAATATTTTAAAATGACAAATGTTAAAAAATCTGACATTTTATGTTTTAACTTAATTTGTTTGAAGGAGTTTCTGAAAGTTGGTAGAAAAATTCCATTACCTTTCAATTCCATTTTTCTCTGAACTTTTGGAAGCTCCCTCATAGTTCTGAATTTGGAAATAAAGAACATTTATTTGTTAAAAAGGATTAATTTAACAACTTATTCCAGCAAAATAAACATTTCCTTTTATATTATTAATACCATGTGTAGTTTCAAACCTTAATTTCTAAAAGTCAACTTTATTTGATTTATTTTGTAATGTGGATGATGAAACAAATACCCAACAATCATTTATGATTTAGAAGAAAGTAAGAATCCAAAATATTTTATGATAACAATTCTAGTTTTCTTACCAAAATATCTACAGTTTTGAAGAGTTAGGCTAATTTTTTTCCCCTGTGCATCTGATGATATTAATTTCCAAATACTACTATTTACATTTATAATGATTATGATGACCTAAATGAATGGATATAGATATTAATTATTAGATTTACAAAACAACTCATTAAAACACATTTAATGGGATTTCCACATGATAGTCTATGTCCTCAAAGACATATATCAATTTTAAAGCTAATCAAAGGATATTTTTCTCTTTATGATCATGATGAATGGAAAATGATATATCAGGTTTTGTCATACTGTGGTAGTTTGTGTGTTGCTGTGATGCTGGAAACTCTAACATTGGCATTTTACATACCAGCAGGTCACTGATAGCGGACACGTTTCAGTGGTGCTTCCAACTAAGACAAACTTGGAAGATGAAGAGGCAGACCACTTCTCAACAGTTTATCACTGAAAAACTTATAAATAGCAGTGGAACATTGTCAGATATAGTGCAAAAGTCCCTCAGATTAGAAGACACTCAGACTATGACTGGGAAAAAGCTGTCTTTTCAAAGTAGAGTTGACCTTAATGATGTGGATGGTACAAAGCTTTCAGGAACCTTCAACTGCTAATGGGGGAAAACTCAAAGTGAGAAGAAACAGCAGCAAACATTCATTAATAATTTTAACATGGAGTGTATGAAGTATGAATCTAGGAAAATTGGAAGTCATCAAAAACAAAATTGAATCCATTAACATCTATATCTTAGGCATTGTTGTTGTTGTCATTAAGTGCTATTTTGATTCATAAGAACCCTGTATAGTATTTTTGAGGAGCAGTTGATGGATTTGAACAGGTGAACTTGCTGTTTGCAGTTCATTGCTTATCCTAGGCATCAGTGAGCTTAAAGGGTGGTTGAATTGGACCATCATATGGTTTACTATGCTGGGAATGACAAACTGAAAAGGAGTGACATTTCATTTATCATCAAAAAGAACATTTCAAGATCTATCTTGAAATACAATACTGTTTGTGATAATATCTATATGCCTAAAAGGAAGACCAGTTAATATGACTATTATTCAAATTTACACATCAACTACTAAAGTCAATGAAGAAATCTAAAAATGGTATGGTACTGTAAAATAAGCACTGGACAACTAACCACAGGGTCGGAGGTTCAAACGCACCATACACTATACAGAGTTGCTATGAGTCAGAACTGACTAGATGGCTCTTAGCAAAAACAACAAACTTCTTCAGTCTGAAATTGATCAAACCTATAGTCATGGTGCATTATAATTACTGGTAATTGAAATGCAAAAGTTGGAGGACAGAATGTAGGATTACTAGTTGGAAAATATGACCTTGATCATAGAAATGATGCTGGAGATCACATGATAGAATTTTGCAAGACCTATGTCTTATTCATTACAAATACCTTTTGTCAACAACATAAAGAATTCCTTAATTTTTTATGTTGTTAGTTTGAACTGGTTTGGAATGGTTTAATTAAGGTGAATGGAGCCTACCTGTTGCATAGAAACCAATTATCTTGCATGTGGGATTTTGACATGAGTGGGAAATAGGCAATAGTCTCCTGGTGACTGACAATACCACTTTAATTGTATGTTGGCCACAATCTTTGACTGGGATACCATTGACTTTTTCCTACTCTAGCCAAAATTCCATGTGCAAGAGATTTGATAGCTGTACAATATAAAAGTTCTATTGCCCACTACTGAAGATTTTTGGACTGGTTCAAAGCAAAACTAAATTGTCATCAAATATATTCCAACTCATGGTGACCCCATCTGTGCAGAGTATTGCTATTCCATAGAGTTTTTCAAAAGTAGAATTCCAACCCTGTCTTTAGATTACCTTGGTCAGGTTCAAACCACCAACCTTTCTGTTAGGTGTTAAGTGCATAATTACTTACAATGCTCATGTATTTTAAGGAAAGAACCAAGGCCATTTTTTGTTTGTTGGTTGGTTTATTCCAACTAATCATTCTTTGAAGTCCTGGTGTGGCTCTTTAAAGTAAGAACTGGATTGCTAACTACGAAATTGGGCATTCAAACCCACCAATCACGTCTCAAAAACCCTATACAGGGTCACTATGAGTTCAAAAACACTTGATAACATTTAACAACGACACAATGGTTATTCTGCATCTAGCTTTATAGATTTAACAACAGGACATGCCTCACCATTTCAAAGCATGTTGTTGTTGTTAGCTTCTACTGTGTACATTCAGATTGCCAACATTTTGGTTAACATTCAATAGGACACTGTTTGCACCTCTCAGGCTTCTAAGAATTAGCACAGTTACAGTTATAACTGGAGTCCTGTTGTGGCATTGTGGGTTAACGCACTGTAAGGTTGGTTTGAAACATCAGGTCAAGAATTCAAGCTCACCAGCTGCTCCTTAGAAACAGGATTACTATGAGTTGGAAATGACCCAGTAGCATTTAACAACAACAGTCTAGTTGACTTACTTTAAGCCAACAAATCTTTATTGATCTTGTATTTGAATTGTATGTGAAAATAAGACTATAAAGACTAATATGATATTGTCTATTGAGAGTGAGGTGTGTTAAAATAGAACATTATATTTAGCTTCAGTGGTTTAAACAAATTAAATGAACTGATATGAAATCAGTAATTTTTCCTGGCTAAGTCCAGGATAGCCTCACCAAGGAGATGGAATACAGAATAAGTGCTGAAGGAGGAGAAATTTCCAGTAATAAAAATCCTTACTAGGAACTAAATTCAGTGAGTAATTACAGAAATTGTTGTTGTTCTTTTTAAGTGCTGTCGAATAGGTTCCAACTCATAGCTACCCTGTATAGGGTTTCCAAGGAGTAGCTAGTGGTTTTGAATTGCTGACCTTATAATTCACAGTCCAGTGCTAAAATAGAGGAGATAGAAACTCATGGATATGAAAAAGGAAGAATTTTGATGCTGCATTGCTATCTGACAGGAGGTGAGGAGGAAGGAATATGTTTGAAAATAAAACAAGCATGGATTAGAGTCAGAAGAAAAAGTATCTTTGTGGTAAAGTAAGGAGTGCACATTGGATTTTAAGGGAGCCAGCAACCTTATACATGTGTCCAGTTCTATGATAAATTTATTACACTTCACATTGTTGATCCTCCCAACTGTGTAAAGTACATAGTATAACTTCTTTATAGAGGAAAGTCAAGGCTCAGAAAGCTAAATAAACCAGTCAAAGTCCCACAGCTTTTAAGTATTAGATTTAGGATTTAAGTGTAAGTGATCTAAATCTTCAAGTCAAGGTTTTTAACAAGGTCATGATTCTTTTCTCTACTAATTGTCTTTTTCTCTCATTTATTGCTCATTTATAACTCTTTTTATTGACATCTCTTCCTCCATTGCTCTCTTGCCTAAATATTGGGGCTCCCTAGAATTGCATTTTTATAAAATTGAAGTATATATATATTTCTATAGTAAACTTTTATGCACTGTAAAAACATTGTACTTCATGGGGGGTGGAACAATGTGGAAAAAAATCTGAATATCTTCAGAAGCTATCATAATTTGATTAGTGGGCACAAATGAACTAGAGGATAAAGCACAGAAATATAGGTAAATAGCCTATAGGTACCTATCAAACTGTTTAATTAGTGAGAGAATAAAATGATTAAAAATTAAAATTACTTAAGCAAGTTCTCCGGCAAATTCTCATTTCTATTTCTTTCTTAACGAGTGTTTAATTAGCTGAAATTACATTAGGGAAGTTTCATGCCTTCTATAACTTTGCCAATATGTGAAATACCCTCTTTATTCTGAAATGATGGGTGTAAGTGGATAATGAAACATATTCCTCAGGAGAAAGGGAAATTGTAGTCAATTTAGCATTATTGAAGATCAACTTGTGTATATTTTTGGCTGAAAAAATTAAAATCAACAGTAAGCAAGGGAAAATTGAGTTAGAAATATTTTATATTATGTTTGTTTTTCACAACTCCTCTGCAAAGTACCTTGAAGGAAGAAGTATAAAATAGTTATATTATAAATGCTTTTGCATTTTTGCAACACTTACAGCATAATGTTCTCAAGGTTCATGCATGTTATAAAGTGTTTTGCAGATTCATTGCTGTTTTTTAATGGTGTATAGTATTTCATGGCTTGTAAGTACCATTTGTTTATCCATTCATCTATTAAAGGCTACTTAGACGGATTCTATTTGTTTGCTATGGTGAATAATACTGAGTGCATATGAAAGCTCTTCTTTCTGTAAGACATATTACCTAGTATTGTGATTACTGCATCATACGATATTTCTGTTTCCAACTTTTTAAGGACAGGAATACCATTTTCCATAGTGGTTGTGCCATTTTACAATCCCACCAACAGTGTATGAGGGTTCCAGCTTCTTCCATATCCTTGCCAACATTTGATGTTGTCGTCTTGTTGTTGTTTTTAACTTTGCTAATAATTCTGGAGAATACAGAAGTAAATCCATTCACAATGTTGTTGTTGTTGTTAGGTGCCATTGAGTAAGCACCAACTCATAGCGACCTTATGCACGGCAGAACGAAACACTGACAGATCCTGGGCCAACTCCCCAAAGGTGGCAGCTAATCTTTGACAATAGGCTTGTACCATTAAGTGGGGAAGACATGGTCTCGTTTACAAATGGAATTGGCATGACTGGATATCAATTTGCAGAAAAATGAAGTGGGATCCATTTCTTTCATCATACACAAAAACTAATTCAAGATAGGTTAAAGATCTAAATGTAAAACCTAAAACTACAAAAATCATCAAAGAAAAAAATGGAGGATATTAGGGGCCCTAATACATGGCATAAATGCACTATCAAACATAACTGAAAATATGCAAATATCAGAAGACAAACTAGATGACTGGGACCTCCTAAAAATTATACGTTTATGTAAATTAAAATTCTTCAGCAGAAGAGTGGGGGAAAATAAAAAAAAACCTACATATTGGGAAACATATTTTGACAGTGACACATCTGACAAAGGACTAATATCTAAACTTGGTAAAAAAAACAAAACAAAACAAAAAAACTTCAACACCTCAACACCTGAAACCTCAATAATAAAGTTCAAAGTTGAGTAGAGAACATGAACAGATACTTCACCAAAGAAGACATTCAAGCAGCTAACAAACACATGAAAAATACTCATGGTCTTTAATCATTAGAGAGATGCAAATCAAAACAACAATGAAATATTGTACTTGTTCTTAAAGACAAACCCAAAAGACTAGTTCAAAACTTTCTAAAATAAAACATTAGGAGAAAATATTTTCTAGAAATATATAAAGTAATTGTGATTGTCAATATAATACTTGTTTCTAAGTAAAATACAGGAAAAATATGATAATCTATAGTCCACATGATTCTGAATGTCTGCCATTATTGCCCTGTAAAAATCCAACATTTGGAGCCACAAGTATGATTTGTACTTGTGGTTGTAAAAATGCATTGTCTTCATATTCTCCAGTCTTAATTAAAATATAAGTTATTTGAAGTAAACTATTATGATTATGAAAAGAATGGTGTGTGTGAAGATAAAGAGTAAATAGTAAAACCACATAAAATGTATTAATATATTTTAATAAGAGAGAAACATTTTGAGGGAAGTTGCAACTACTGTAAGTTCAATAGTTATTTATGTCTTCCCTGGTTGTGCCCTAGATAAGCCCTGGACTGCTAACCACAAGGTCAGCAGTTCAAACCCAACAGCCATAGGAGAAAGGTGAGACTTTCTGATCCTGCAAGGCTTAGCAGCCTCAGGAACTGTATGTTATTATTGTTGTTAAGTGCCTTTGAGTGTATTCTGACTCATACCAACCCTGTGAAGAGTTTCCAAGAAATGGCTGATGAGCTTGAACCGCCAACCCTGCGGTGCCAAATCAGAACACCAAAAAATGTGTATCAGGTCTCTAAGACCCAGAACAGATTTGATGGCACTTAACAACAACAACAACAAACAAAAACATAGAACAACAGGCAAACACTCAGTAGTTAAAGGCACCTTTCATGTTTTATTTTAATAATGGTTGTCTTAGGCTGGATTCTCCACTCATTTGTCACTTTGTCCTAATGTGGTGGCTTGCATGTTGCTGTGATGCTGGAAGCTATGCCACTGATGTTTAAAGAACCAGCAAGGTATGCCCATGGTGGACAGGTTTCAGCTGAGCTTCAACATACAGACTAGTAAGAAGGAGAGAAAGACTATTTGTATGTTTAGCCATTGAAAACCTTATGAATACAAGAGGAACACTGTCAGCACCAGAATATTAAATATTGAAACATGACACATAGCAGCAAAATATTATCACATATAGTTTTGAAGACGAGCTCCTCATGTTGGAAGGCCTCAAAATGCGACTGGTGAAGAGCTGCCTCCTCAAAGTAGAGCTAACTATTATGCTGCAAATGGAGCAAAGCTTTGGGTACCTTCATTTGCTGATATAGGCACAACTTAAAATGAAGACAAACTGCTGTAAATATCCATTAATAATCAGAACATGGGACCTGTGAAGTATGAATCTAGGAAATTGGAAGGTTTTGAAAAATGAAATGGAAAGCATAAATATTGAGATGCTAGGCATTAGTAAGCTGAAATGGGCTGGTATTGGCCACTTTGAGTATGACGATCATATGGCTTACTATACTGGCATTGACAAATTGAAGAGGAGTAGCATTGCATTCATCATCAAAAAGAACATTTCAAGATCTATCTTTAAATGTAATGCTGTCTGTGATAGGATAATATGCATATGCCTACAAGGAAGATCAGTTAATAGTAATATTATTCTAAGTTATGCACCAACTACTAAAACCAGTTATGATGAAATTGAAGAATTCTACCAACTTCTTCAGTCTGAAATAGATCAAACATGCCATCAAGAAGTTTTGATAATTACTAGTGATTGGAATGTAAAAGTTGGGAACAAAGCAGAAGAATCAGTAGCTGGAAAATAGGGCCTTTGTGATAAAAATTATAAAAATGATGCTGGAGATCACATGGTAGATTTTCTCAAGTCCAATGACTTCTTCATTGCAAACACCTTTTTTAAACAGCAAAGAAGATGACTGTACTCATGTATCTCACCAAATAGCATACACAGAAATCAAATTTACTACATCTGTTAGAAGAATCTGTGGAAAAGCTCCATATCATTAGCCAAAACAAGACCAGGAGCAGACTATGGAACAGACCATCAATTGCTCATTTTGCGTACATCCAATATTAACACTCATGGAAGCAGGGGTAAAGAAATCAAATGACATACTGCATTAGGCAAATCTGCTGCACAAGATCTTTTTTAAGTGTCTGTGAGCAAAGATATCAGTTTGAGGACTAAGGTGCACCTGGCCCAACCCATGGTATTTTCAATAGTTTCATATGCATGTGAAAGTTAGTGAATAAGGAAGATCTTAGAAAAATTGATGCATTTGACGTATAGTTTTGGAGAAGAATATTAGCAGACTATGCACTGCTCAAAAAACCTATCTATGTTTGAGGAAATACAGCCAGAATATTCCTTAAGTCAGGCTGATGAGATTGCATCTCTCATACTTTGGACAAATTATCAGGAGACACCAGTCCCTGGAGAAGGACATCATGCTAGTAAAAGTGGATTGTCAGTAAAAAAAAAAGAGGAAGTCCCCTAAGAAGAATTGGGCACAGTGGCAACAGCAGTGGGCTCAAGCTTAACAATGATTGTAAGGATGGTGTAGGATCAGGCAGTCACTATGAATTGAAGCTGACTATATGGCACCTGACAATAGCAAAAAGGGTTGAGTTCTCTAAAGAAGCAAAACCATTGATGTGTATATATGTATAAAACAGAGATTTACCTCAAGGAAATGGCTCAAACTGTTGTAAAGGTTGGCAAGTTCCAGGTCCATGGGTCAAATGTCAACCTGGAGGCTTCTCTTGACTCAAATAACTGCAGAGGCTGACTAACCCAATATCTGTGTAGGTCACACTGCAGGTTATTGGCTTCAGATGAATGAATGAAAATCCACAGGTAAAATGGAACGCTGCTGAGATTTCCAGGATCAGCAGGCAATATGGTAGGAACTGGCTGAAGTCCAAAGAACTGGATGTGATGAGCCAGATGCAGGATCCAAATCCAGAAAAAAGCTAGCAAGTTTTGCCTGTGTCTGCATATGTTGCAAGCAGGCTACACCTTCAAGGAATCTCCTTTTCAATTAATTGGCTGCTCCTAGCAGATCTCATCATGTACGTAATTACATCATATGAAATCTCATCAAGAGGAATGAATATTCCAGAACCTCGAAACCACTGAGAATCATGGCACAGCCAAATTGACACACAACTGAACCATCACAAGGTGGAAAAGGGCAAAACAATAACTATCAGCAATATCAGCCTTCAGCAATTAAGAATAGATTATTTCTGATGGCATGTTAAAGGCGAATGGAGGAAAGGAATAGAATCTGTTTAGGATAAAGTTCTTGGAATTTTCTAGGCCTTCATCTGCATTGTCTCATTTAATAAAAATCCTTTGGTTTAGATGTCATCGTTACAACCTAATAGCAATGAAAACAAACGGGCTCAAAAGTTCAATAATTGTTTGCCTAAAGTCATGTATGGGAGTTGTGGTGACTCTGTAGGATAAACACTGGACTGCAAATTACAAGGTTGATGGTTCAAGTCCACCTGCCACTTCATGGGGAATAGATGAGGTTTCTTCTCCCTCAAAGGCTTAAAGTCCCTGAAACCTTATACAGGGTCACTATGAGTTGACAACAACATAAGGTATGTATATACACATTTGTAAATATATCTTTATGCATTCTTCTGTATTTATTTGAAGCTAAATGGAAATTCTGATATATCCATCTCTAATGTATTGCCACATAGATAATCCTAGATCTTTATGTTTACATATACTTTCACACTTCAACTGTGAGAAACTTCAATCTCAGTTTTCATCACCCATTTAGTTTATTGTACAGTTCCATTAAAAACCCATAATAGTTTCAGAAAATTTAACCAAAACCCCTATGGGAAGCAATTTTATCAATTATAGTACCATGTTTACTATTCATCTACATTTCATTTTGACTTCACTCATGTTGCTTAGTGTTGTAGAGTTGGTTCCAAGGTCTACGAGGAACAGCTGTTGAATTTGAACCTTATGGTTCACCGTCCAGTGCTTATCCTGTTGTTGTTGTTAAGTGACATTGAATGGATTCCGACCCATAGCGACCCTGTATAGGATTTCCAAGGAGCAACTGGTGAGGTTGCACCACCGACCTTGCAGTTCAAACGACTTTGCAGTCTGACGCATTAGCCCAAAGTGCCACAGCAGGACTCTAGTGCTTATCCTATAGAGCTACAACTCCAAAGGTACACTTTCATCACCTTCAATGAGGTTGTGGCATGCATTTGTCTTATATTTAGATAATTTTGTCACATATGCACACTCGGATCCCTAAACGTCCTCAATGTCTTTTACTGCTGTTTTCAGTTTGCATATATTAAGGTTTACTCTTTTTGCTTTAAAGATCTATGGCTTTTGACTAACACCTACATTTTGTATTCCCCATTCTAATATAGAATAATTTCACTGTTTTAAGAAATCTCTGGTGCTTCACTTATTCTCTGACCCCTCCACCCCAGAACATTGTGTAATTGGAATCATATAGCATGTAGTGTTTTCAGACTAGACTTTTTCTCTAACCAATATACATTTAAGATTCATCCAGGTCTTTTCATGATTCTATGATTCGTTTCTTTTTATTACTGAAGAATGTTTTATTATATGGTTGTACCACAGTGTGTTTATCAATTTTGCTTTTGAAGGACATCTTAGTTGCTTCCATTTTGGGACAATTATGAATAAAGCTGCTATAAACATTTATGTGCAAGTTTTTGTGTGGACATAAATTTTCAAATAGTTGAGTAAAGTTTGGGTAATTAAGAGGAGGAAGGTACTGTAGGAATAGATGTTGGAACAATGGAAGTGAGTGAATTCCATGTATATTTTATGAGTGCAGCAAAATGACATAGCAATGGAAATAGGAATGAGAGTTAATTTATGAGAATAATGTGGTTGCTATCATAAATTAATTTAGAAGTGATACTGGAAGAGCCTAATGAATTGTCATTATTGAGTAGTTATTATACTTCAAGCTCCCTTCTTGATGTTTCAGATATCATCACACATACTAGTCAGGAAATCACTTCAAAGTAATGTTTTATGATAAAAATTCATATTTATTCATCAAACTATTATTAATTTCCTAGGAGTTACAAGGTATTGTGCAAATAATATGATAATTTATAAAACTATCTCTATTCAAACTCTACTTTAAAAATACATTTATAAACAGAAAATAACAAAAAGCATTATTAAATCCCTGGATAGAATCACAAGTAAAGTATAATGGTGAAATAAAGGAAGAAGTAGTAAATAGTAAATTCTAATTGTAGATTAGAATTTCTTAGCTAGAAAACAAGAGAATTAGAATATAATATCAATTCAAAAATCATTGTCCTAGTGTATTTCTCTTAACTTATAAAATCATGGACATTTCTTTAGAGTTTTCAAAAGAACTGATGTGGTTAAAGAAATGTATATATCATAAAAAGTGCTAAGACACAATTTGTAGGAAAGAAGTAATTCAGGAAAAAATAAAATCTGTCTTTTTTCTCATGAAAGGCTGATGACCTAGCTCAAAAGTGTTGGGGTCATGAAAAACTATCTTACTAAGCATATTAGATTTGTTGTTGTTGTTGTTAAGTGCCACCTCATAGCAAACATGCATAAGGTTTCTGAAGAGTGTCAGGTTTTTGAACTGCTGAACTTGTGGTTAGATTCCAGTGCTTATCTTACAGCACCACAGCATAATTTGATATCTGGTGTGAATCCTGACTATGAAGTACAAGGTTTCTAAATGTGTTCTCTTTACTAGTATTTCCCCTGTTGATTTAAAGTTTAAAAATATGTGAAAGTACGAAAGACAGAGAGAAGACTAAACAATTGTAAAATTTTCCAGAAAATATTACTCAAATCCTCCTTGATTATCCCTGGGCAACGATCAGCAAACTTCTCATTAGAAGGAACTGTAAGAGGTTTGCTGATTTGCAAAACATAGCATGAGTGATGTGTACATTACTTGCATAATTGGTTTTGTGCGTACATATGGCACATGCTATTTTGGAAATGTACCCCCTCTGTGTTCATTATAACGATTGCTCACTCTATTCCCTGATAATCATTTATAGTTACTCATCACAGTTTATTATTTAAAAAGTCATGAATCAGCAGTCTTATGCACTCTCTTTTAATAACCTAATCTAAGAAGTTTCCAGAGCACAGCATATAGTAATAGAAAGCAACCAGATTGCTCAAATTTATTTATGAATGTTGAGCTATACATTTTATAGTATTATTGAAACTTTAATAAATAGGACTTCCCTTTTATTACCCTAATGAGTTGTGCTATTACATTTAAACATTTTGGTTTATATAGTTGTTCTTGTTAAAATGCCAGTGAGCCTGTATTGGAAATTTAAATTTATTTCTACATTTCCTCTAATTTCTACATGGCTAGAATGTTTTTCCTAACTGTTGAAATAACCCCATATGTAGTTATATCTTTGGGTTATCTAATGTAGATTTGGCAAACCATAGGTCTGATAAATAAGAAAAGAAGAGTATCTGTCCTTCTTACCAAGGTTCTCAGGCCATTGTGTGGCCTGAAGAAGAGTCCAAAGTGAATTTCTACCCAAGACACCCCTTTCATTTTAAGTGTTTCTTTTTCAAATTACCCTGTGCCTGCAACTTGAAGCTCAAGAAAATGGGAAATATAGTTAGCATCTGACAAGTTCTAGATCCTCAGACAATGATTTTAAGCAGTAAATTGTTGAGAAACTGCTTAGCAACAACAATCTAAGTATTCAAGTCACTTTGTCAACTTGTGAAACACCAGTTTCTTATCTTAGATAGGATTCATTTCTAAAACAATCTTTAGACTTCTCTTATCTCAAGGGAATTCTTAACAAACTCAATATCCTTGGGATATATCATAGGACATATGTGTCCTGAGTGTAAAACATTACCTAGAATCCTCTGGGCCAGACCACATGTATTTCTTGGATGCATTAATATACATACAACCATTAAAATGACTTTTTAGGGTCATGAGATGTGGAAATGTTATTTTAAGTTTAATTAAGGTTAAACATTCATATCTTGTTGTTGTTATTATGTGCTGTTAAATAAGTTCTGACTTATAGGAGAGGTTGGTTGCACTGAACAACTGACCTTACAGTTAGCGGGTAAGTGCTTATCCTAAAGTGTAATACAGTAAATAAAAATAAAGTTGTCTTGTGTGACTTTGGTATAAAAGGTAGGTGTTTTTGTTTGTTTATTTGTTTGGTTTTTGAAAACTTTTTATTGTGAATTGAGTGAAGGTTTATAGAGCAGTTCATCAATTTTACATTCAACAGATCATACACTTAGTTTCATCTCAATGATTGAAATCCCCTCCGTGTAATAATAATTATTTCACTTCCTAACTGTGGTCATTATTTCCATTCCACCCTCCTTCCCAATCCTTCTGAACTTTGTCTTGAGGTAAATGTTGCCCTTTTAATCTCGAAAGGTTGAACATTGCATGTTATTGTCCAATTATTTCATTGGACGTGAACTTTTTAAGGAGGCAAAAAGACAAGTTTTTAGATTTCTAGAGCCATTGTAGGACCCCTGGTGTGGAGCTGTAGGATCAGCACTGGACTGCGAACCACAAGATCAAATCCACCACCTTCTCCTAGGAAATCCTATGCAGGGTCACTATGAGTCAGAATAGACTCGATGGCATTTAACATCAGCCACAACAGAGCCATTGTAATTTTATTCCTAGATAAGAATTTATCCTGTGCATTGGTGAAGCGTCCACATAAAATAAAAATTGATTTATAGTTAGTGATTTCAAATATTTCATTCAACGTTTATTAAATATGTTAGTTACACCAGCAACTGCTATTCCAAATTTAGGAAATATATAGAAAGATCCTACTTGAAAGCTACTCAGAATTTATCGTGTGCCAAACTTTGTGCTAAAAATTGTCCATGTTTTAATTTATCTAATCTTTAAAGTCATTCTATGATACAGATAACATTTAAATCTCATGTGTGAAGGAAGAAATTGGGCCTTCAAGAAGTCATATAAAATTCCCAAGGTCATCATCACAGAGTTAGCATTGACTCAACCCAAGCTCTTCACTATAACATTAGAATGTATCCTAAATCAAGCCCCCTCTACAGAATAGCTGATATTGTGTAATTGTTTTATTCCATACTTTGTTGTTGTTGTTATGTGCCGTGGAGTCAGTTCTGACTCACAGCTACCCTGTACAGGGTGTCCAAGGCTGTAAACCTTTACAGGAACAGAAAGCCTCATCTTTCTCCAATGGAACAGCTGGTAGTTTCAAACTGCTGACCTTAAGGTTTGCAGCCTGATTCATAACCACTACACTACCGGATTGGAGCTCCTTAACACATAATTTAGGCCATATCCTTATTGATCTCTCTCTAGATTAATCCAACATTTAAATTATAATTAGAAGATCATCAACAAGTTATTATAACAGGTTGCCTTAAACATACATATATATATTTAATTTCTTGAAGTAAATCAACATCCAAACATCAACAAAAATTGGACATTTGACTATAGGACTTTATATTAAACTATGGTAGCAGATGGGTTCCAAGGCAAATGCCACAACTGATCTGTTTGCACCTTCTTAACCTTTTATTTCACTGTTCTTTAAAGTGAGAACTCACAAGTCAGAGCAACATCTGCCTCTGTTGCCTCTCAGTTACTTCTCTGCTGGAAAATTAATTTACATCAAAACATACTGAAGAAAATACTTGGATTCAACTATTAATAGAGAAAGTATAACTTTAAAGAAACAAAAGGAAGATTAATAAATAGCAGAAAACCAGCCCACAAGCAGGGTCCTTAGTGATAAACATTCCGGTATCCCAAACGTTAACTGATCATTTGACAAGTTAATAATAGGACATTTAGAAAGCAAGCATAAAATATCAGAAATCCTACTTTAATGCTCATTTTTTAAATCAAATGTGACATTATTATACGGATAATTAAGCTGATACACAACCCATAAGTCCATATAAGCTAGCTATGAAGTTACTAAAAAGTAACAGAGTAAGAGAGTTTTTCATATGCAAAAGAAACATATATTTATAATCTCAACTATTTAGCCAAAACCAATGTTTCCTGCCTAGAATAAATTGGTATTTGGCCACACATAAATTAAATGTCAACACATCCCTCACAAATCTACTTATGGTCAGCCAAAAACCCGACTGTTGAGCTAGAAAACAAATTTAATACAAAAAACTGAATCTTCTGTTTACTCAACAAATAGATACAAAAGAAAAGGAGCTTTAGTGATCTTCAGTATGTCAATGTTAATTAGTTGATGTTTGAAGAGAAATTCTTCTATCACCCATTGCCCTGCACCTCGCAACTCCAGTTTCTCCGGGCCCAGAAAGCTGTTGTATATTATCTTTATGTCCAGCTAGGTTGTATAACCACAGAAAGAATAATAAAACATCCTCACATTTCTTGTGTGGTATTTATGCCACAGTGTGAACGTATGTAATTTAAATCTAATGTCAACATTTAGGAAGCTTTCAACTAAATCTGTGCAGGTGATGCTCTTTCTCTGCTCCAAGACAATGGAAATGAGAGTTGTATGTGTATATGCACACCTTTGTTTGCTGTTATTGTTTAATGTTGAAAAGTAGATTCCGAGTATTAGCAAACCTATGTAGGTTTTCTGAGGGGTGGCTTGTGGGTTTGAACCACAAACCTTGGAGTTAATGACTATCTTAAACCACAACCTGATGCCTTTGTTTAATTAGTATGTGTTGAAAACAACCACCATTCTTTTGTCTGTCAATTTGCCGTCCTGTAGTGGCTTCTGTGTTGCTGTGATGCTGGAAGATAGTACCACCTGTATTTTAAATATCACCAGTGTCCCTCATGGTAGATAAGTTTCAGCAGAGCTTCCAGACTAAGAGAGACTACACAGAAGGAGAGGAAGACTACTTTTGAATGGTTAGCCACTGAAAACTTATGAGTAGCATCCAATTGGAAGGTATGCAGAATACAACTGGAGACAGGCTGCATCCTCTAAGTAGAATTCACCTTAATGGTATGAATGGAGTAAAGCTTTTAGAACCTTAGTTTGCTGATGGGGCTTAACTCAATATGAGAAGGAATAGCTGCAAAAATCCATTAATAATTGAAACATGGAATATACAAAGTACAAAACTAGGAAAATTAGAAGTTGTCAAAAAATGAACTGGAAAGCATGAAGGTTGATATTCTGGGCATTAGTGAGCTGAAATGGAGTGACATTGGCCATTTAGAACAGGATAATCATATGGTTTATGCCAAAAATGACAAATTGAAGAGGAATGGCATTGCATTTATTGTGAAAAAGAGCATTTAAGTATCTATCTTGAATGACAATACTGCTGTGATAGTATAATATTCAAATGCCTACAAGGAAGAACAATTAATATCACTTTTATTCAAATTCGTGCACCAACCACTAAAGCCAGTAATGATGGAATTGAAGAATTGTACCAACTTTTTCAATCTAAAATTGATCAAACATGCAATCAAGATATACAGATAATTCCTGCTAATTGGAATGTGAAGGTTAGAAGCAAAGAGGAAAATATGTCCTTGGTAATAAAAACATGCTGCAGATCACATGACAGAATTTTGCAAGGCCAACAACTTATTCATTGCAAATACCTTTTTTCAGCAACATAAATGGTGACTGTACATGTGGTTCTCACCAGATGGAACACAAATTGACCACATCTGTGGGAAGAGGCGATGGAAGAAAGTAGTTCAATATCGTTAGCCAAAACAAGGCCAGAGGTCAATTACTCATATACAAGCTCAGGCTGAAGTTGAAGAAAATTAATGACCAAAATATGACCTTGACTATAGGTCACCTGAATATAGAGACCGTCTCAAGAATAGATTTGAAACACTGAACAACTAATGACCAAAGACCAGAAGAGTTAAGGGATGACATCAAGAACATCAGATATAAGAAAACAAAAGACTATTTAAGAGATAATAAAAAAGGAAAAGCCCAAAATGGATGTCAGAAGCTCTCTGAAACTTGCTAGTGTGAATGAAAGAAATTAAGAAGTAAAAGAGCTGATAAGCTGACCTGGACCTTGGCATTTTCAATAACCTCATATGCATGTAAAAGTTGCATAATGAATAAGGAAGACAGTAGATAAATTGATGCAGTTGCATTATGCATTGGCCAAGAATATTGATAGGACTATGGAGTACAAGAAGAACAAACAAATTCATCTTGACAGAAGTACAGCCAGATTGCCCCCTAGAAGCATCAAGGATGGCAAGACTTCATCTCTAATTCTTTGAACATTTTTGTAAGGAAGGACCAGTCCCAGGATCCTTGGTTAAGTGGAAAGTCATCAAAAAAGAATAGTTAAATTAGATGGATTGACACAGTGGCAGCAACAGTGGGCTCAAACATAACTACCATTATGAGGATGGACCAAGACAGAGCAGAATATTGCCAGTGTGTTTCTAATCATTGTGCATTGGGTCACTGAATAGGAACTGTCTTGAGGACACCTAACAACAACAATGAAGTACCAGGAGCTTTAAGTGCTGGAACCTGGAGATACAGCAGAAAAGGAAGCAAAATCACTACCTTTCCAAGTGGGTCAAACAATAAATATATATATATATGTCATGTGGTTATGGGGTAAATAAATCCAAAAAATAAAAGTAGAGCTGGGTTAGGAAGATATGGAGAGTGGTAGACATTGGTGAGAAGTATTTTGAGAGGTTCTCTCTGTTTAGCTAACATTTAATCAGATACCTGAAATACAGGAAACATTAAAATGTATGGATATCCGGGGAAGATTTTCCAAGCAGAACAAGACGAATCCAAGGTGCTGAGGTTAGAATATTCTTGATGTTATCAAGGAATGGCAAGGAGGGGTCTTTGTGCTTGTAGTGGAATGATAGGAGGAGACAATCAAGGGGGCTCAGGGTAAGTATATTTACTTTATTCTAATAGAAGAAGAAGACCATTAGAAGATATACAATGGACTTCAAAAAGTTTGTAGGAAAATGGAATTAGAATATAATGGCATTTTTCCATGAAAATTTTGAAGCCC
>NW_006408526.1:6483597-6486296 GCF_000296735.1 Chrysochloris asiatica
ATAATCGGAACATGGAATGTACGAAGTATGAATCTAGGAAAATTAGAAATTGTCCAAAATGAAATGGAACACATAAACATCAATATCTTGGGTATTAGTGAACTGAAATGGATTGGTAATGGCCATTTTGAATTTGACAACCACATGGTTTACTATGTCAGGAATGACAAATTGAAGAGAAAGAGTGCTGCATTCATCATCAAAAAGAACATATCAAGATCTGTCATGAGGTACAATGATGTCTGTGAAAGGTTAATATCCATGTGCCTACAGGAAAGACTGACTAAAATTAAAAAGCCCATATTGTAAGTTTTAAAATATGTGCTCTTATGGATTACACCAAGGAGTCATGGGATAGCACCATCAATATGGTAATTAGTATACAAATAACTGTGCAGTCAGTCTTTTCCATGATCATAAGTTACACTTCATAATGATAGAAAGACACTATAGGGATCTTATGGAACAGGAAATCGAGGTCCACAGAAACTAAGTAACTTGCTTAAGGTAAAAAAAAAAAAAAAAAAATCAATTAATTTTGATCCTGGCTTTCTCAAAACAAAAACCTAAATTCCACTGAAATGTAAGCAGGCAGTATAGAGCATGATGGATTATAGTGTGCTGCAGCAGGCACATACATGATGTTTGAGTGTCATTTATGCACCTATCTTGTCAACCCCTTGTCAGTTTTATTATATTGTCAAGCTGAAATCAGCTACTGTAAGAGTATTTACAACAAGGAAATGGTCAAATGCTATAGGACTTTTTTTCCTTCTGTTTTTTTGAGAGGATGATTATCAGCATACTGCTGATAATAGAAAATATTGTTTATTCAAGGGGACTTCAGAAAGTTCATGGAACAGTAGAATTAAAAGATACTAGAATTTTTCCAGGAATAAAAGTCGATTTTAAAGATAATGGATTTCTTTTTTTTTTTTCAAGGATTTTTTTTTTATGTCCCCTCATACATTACTTTTCATGAAAAAGGCTCACTTTAATATTACTCTTGTATTAGTATTTGCTATATTATTTCAGTAAAAAGTATTTGCTTATGACACTTCAAGCTCCAAGATGTATAGACTGGTCTCCTCATTTATATAACCAATCTAGTGTCAAAAACAACAAATGTGCTTTGTCTTGAAAACCTGTAACTTTTACAGAGAAATTGTTTAATGAATTATTTTACTAAGTGATTTTTGAAGTTAGAGTTTCTTTAATTTTATAAAAAGTTGTTTAAAATGACAAATTGCAGTTGAACATATTTTAAGTGTTTCTGTTTTCTCAATGAGTTGTTTTTATATTAGGTTGTTGTTAAGTGCCATCTCATGGTGACTCTGTATAGGGTTTCTGATGAGTGGCTGGCTGGTAAGTCTGAACCATCAAACTTGTGGTTTCAAACTGATATTGTGGTTCATTGGTTATCCTGCAGCATCACAGTGGGAATTCACTTCGTCTACATTTAGAGGAGCAATGAATAATATGAGTAATGATGAAAAACACTCATTGGTTTTGCAGGCAAAGATTGATCTGTCAAAACTATGTTGTTATAGTTAAGTGCCGTTCAGTCAGTCCCAACTGCTCATTAAAACAAACATGTTTTATTGGACATTGATTATACATTGGTTATCCCAAGGTAAAATTAACAAGCATAAAATAACAACACAAGTGAATATACCACTTTCACTTAATACACCTTTCAATGACTATGCAACAAAACATTATCCACAACATTGACACAGTCCACTTAACAACGATGCTAGTAATGATGTAGAGATTTCCTTAGAAATGAAGAAAATGTATATCATTAAGGGTTAGACTTTTTATTTGTAAATGTATCTTTATGCTGTTGTTGTTAGGTGCCTTTGAGTCATTTCTAATTCATGGAGACCCCAAGCACAACAGAATAAAACACTGTCCAGTCCCGCACCATCCTCATGGTGGTCATGTTCGAGCCCATTGTTGCAGCTGCAGTGTTAATCCATCTCTTTAGGTGTCTTCCTATTTTTCTCTGGCCCTCTGCTTCCCCAAGCATGATGAACTCTTCCAAAGACTGATCCCTCTTGACAACGTGTCCAAAGTACATGAAACAAAGTCTTGCCATCCTTGTTTCCAAGGAGTATTCTGACTGTACTTCTTTCAAGACATATTGGTTTGTTTTTCTGACCGTATATAGTACTTTCAATATTCTTTATCAACACCACAATTCAAATGTATTAATTCTACTGCAGTCTTCTTTATTCATTGACCAGCTTTCACATACATATGAAGCTATAGAAAATATCAAGGCTTAATTAAATCAGAAGCATCTTAATCCCCAAACTTACACATTTGCCCTTTACCTTAAAGAGGTTTTTTTCCAGAAGCAGATTTTCCCAGCACAGTAAGAGTTCTTGACTGCTGCTTCAAATGACATCCTAAACAACTTCAGTCTGTTTATTATGATGTTGTTTATTGGTCCCGTTTTGAAATTTATTTTTCTTTACATTGAGTTGTAATCCATATTGAAGTTTATATTCTTTGATGTTCATCAGTAAGTGCTTCAAGTACTTCTCACTTTTTGCAAGCAAGGTTGTGCCTCCTGCATATCACGGGCTGTTAATGAGTCTTCCTCTAAACCAAGTTCTTTTTCATGTAGTCCTGTTTCTTGAATTATTTACTCAGCATACAGATTGAGTATGTATAGTGAAAGAATACAATCC
>NW_006408526.1:6486506-6488352 GCF_000296735.1 Chrysochloris asiatica
CATCTGATATTCTTCACTCCACGTCCTCTTGAATCTGGCTTGACTTTCTGGAAGCTTCCTGTCAATATTTGGTTGCAACTGTTTTTCAATGATCTTCAGGAACATTTTACTGTGCCTGATATTAATGATATTGTTGGACAATTTCTACATTCTGTAGGTTCACTTTTCTTTGAAATGGGCAGAAATATGGGCCTTTTCCAGTTGGTTGGTCACGTAGGTATCTTCCAAATTTCTTGATATATATGAGTAAGTGTTTCCCACGCTACATCAGTTTATTAAAAATTTCAAATTGCATTTTATTAATTCCTGGAACCCTGTTTTCAATGATGCCTTTAGTGCAGGTTGGACATTTTTCATATGCACCTCTTAAAATAATTGAACATGTTTGTTATAGTGAGTCTGTATTCTGCCCATCTTCTATTGATGTTTCCTATATCATGCAATACTTTAACCATAGAATTCTTCAATCAAGACTTGGATTTTTCTTCAGTTATTTCAGCCTAAGATATGCTGGGTGTGTTCTTCCCTTTGGGTTTTCTAACTACAGGTCTTTTCACATTTCTTTACAGTACTTTACTTTGTTTTCTCAAACTGCCCTTTGGGATAGTCTGTTCAGCTATTTTACTTCCTTATTTCTTCCATTTGCTTTAGCTACTCTCTATACTCAAGAGCAAGTTTCAGAGTCTATTTGGACATCCATTTTGGTCATTCCTTTATTTTTGATGACTTTGTGCTTTGTTCATGTACAATGTTCTTAATGCGTTTCCCGTATCTCCTCTTGTCTTGGGTAGTCAGTGCATCAAATCTGTTCATGGAATAGTTTCTAAATTCAGGTGGGATATACTCAAGGTCATATTTTGGCTCTCATTAACATGTTTTAATTTTCTTCAGTTTCAACATGAATTTGAATCATAGCAATAAATGGTCAGCTCCATAGTCAGCCTATGGACTTATTTTGACTGATAAGTTTTTACATCATCTCTCCTCACAGATGTAGTCAGTTTGATCCCTGTGTATTCCATCTGGTAAGTTTCTTGTATAGAGTCACCATTTGTTGTTGTGAAAAAAAAGGTAACTGCAATGAATAAGTAGTTGGTCTTGCAAAATGTATTATGCTATCTCCAGCATCATTTCTATGGCCAATGCCATATTTTCCAAATTCTGTTCTCCCCATCTTTGTTTCCCACGTTCACATTTGAACCTACAGTTATAATCTATGCATATGGATTTTGTAATAGATTTATTTCAGATTTAACAAGTTCATAGAATTCTTTAATGTCTTTTCCTTGGTTCTGTTGGTTAGTGTGTAAATTTGAATAATAGTTGTATCAACTGATCTACCTTGTGTTGTTATTATTGTTGTTAAGTGCTGTCAAGTTGATTCCAACTTGTAGGGTTTCTGAGTTGAAGCTCATGAGTGTGAACTGCTAACCTTGTGGTTCAAACCGACCTTATAGTAGAGTGCTGATCCTAAAACACCACACCAGGACTCCAGTCTTCCTTGTAGGGGTATGAATTTTACTCTATCACAGAAAACATTGATTGATTTTGAAATGATCTTTTTGACAATGAAGCAATGTCGTTGAATTTGTCATTTCTGGTATAGTAAACCATATGGTATAATAAACCACAGCCTTTGGTATGCATTGTATCTCAATGTCAAGAAAACAAAAATCCTCACCACTGGACCAATAAACAACATTCTTATCAATGGAGAAAAGATGAAGGACTTCATTCTTCTTGGATCAACTATCAACATTCGTGGAAGCAGCAGTCAAGAGATCAGACGACGTATTACGTTGGGCAAATCTGCTGCACAGGAACTTTTCAGAGTGTTGAAGAGCAA
>NW_006408526.1:6489020-6500824 GCF_000296735.1 Chrysochloris asiatica
GAACTGACTCCACAGTACTTAACAACAACAACAACGTCTATCTAGGATAGCAATATTTGTGTGCAATATTTTCGCTTTTGATGACTTATGATTTTCCTAGCGTCATACTTTGTATGCTCCATGTTCTGGTTCTTTGGGGATGTTTGAAACTACTTCTTCTCATTTTGATTCATGCTCCATCAGCAAATGAAATCCCTGAAAGCTTTAGCCCATCCACTTTATGAAGGTTAACTCTATTTTGAGGAGGCAGCACTTAGTAGTACTTTGAGTACCTTCCAATTTGAGTGTCTTGTTTTCCAGCACTAAGGAGCCCTGGTAGTGTAGTGGATTACAAATTGGTCTGCTAACCACAAGGTCAGCAGTTCAAATCCTCCATTCACTTCATGTGAGAAAGATGAGGCCTTCTGCTCACAAAAAGATTTACAGTCTTGGAAAATTTACAAGGTTTGCTATGGATCGGAAGCAACTATACAGCACACATCCACACCACCACCGTATCATATCAGATAACAGAATCGTGGTGTGGCACTGTAGGGTAAGCACTGGACTACTAACTATGATGTCAGCAGTTCAAACCTACCAGCTGTTCTTTAGAAAGCCTATACAGTGTTGCTATTAGTTGAAATGGACTCAATGGCACTTAACAGCAACAACAACATCTAAAACAGCATTTCATTGCGATTTATAAAGTTTCCTATGGCTAATTGCTCAGAAGTGGACAGTCTTATTTCTTCTTCCTAGAATTTTTTTAAATCTGAAAGCTTTGCTGAAATCTGTCTACCATGGGTGATCTTGTGGGCATTTGATATACTAGTGATATAGTTCCCAGCATCACAGCAATACACAATACACTTTGACAATGACAAATGTGTCTTTGTAGACTTTATTATTCCTATTTAGATGATTAAAAACACTCTACTGTTCCTACCATTTTATACTCATTTATATTATTATCTAGATAAAAATTTGAGTTGAAAGAATCAAATGTATATTCAGTTATAAGTACTCTGAAGGTAACAACACTTTATTTCCATTTGTTTACTATAAATTCATTGCTTATATATTCAGTAGAATTATCCTGTGTTCATTTTTAAACTATAAACAGAAAAAAATTAAATTACACTGTTTGAATGTGAAGACTAGGTATTGTTAGACTAAATAGACTTTATTGTTCTTACGGTGGTATGATGATGTGTTATCATCTCTGAAATATGTGGTTTCATTATTTCTCTTGCATACTTTAAATTGTGCTTATATGAGCAATGTTGTTTTTAGAATTATGAAAATATAACCTTAGATACAGAAGCAATTGAAGGACTAAGCTGTGCAAGGTTTTTTAAGTATCTAATGTCCTTCTCTTGTGTTCCAGCAGGTTACAATAACCACTAGAAACGTCAGTGTCGCAAAGGTTAATCCAACATTATGCTGACAGTTTCAATATGGCTTTCCCTAAAACATTCCGGAAGAATACTATAAGAAGCCTATTGGAATGGCCACATTGATATAGTTTTACTTCTTAAATGTTTTAAAAGTTTGGACTTCTTGATTGTTTTAAAATTCGTATTTTGGGTTGTTGGTGTTATTTAAAAGTAACAGTCAAGCAATCCTATTGGGCAGAGTAGAACTGTTCAATGTGTTTTCCCAGTTTCTGAAACTGTAAATATTTATGGGAGCCAGCACCTTCATCTTTCTCCCACAGAATGGCTAGTGGGTTTGAACTACCAACTTTGCAGTTAGCAGTCTAGTACTTAACCCACTACACCAACAGGGCTTCTTAATTAACCTCACAGTAATTAAAAAAAAAAAAAAAGATGTATAGAGTGTTATTTGTTTTCTTGACCTATATACAAGAAAAGATTGCATGAAGTTTCTTTCTTATGAAGGGAGTAATATAATTGGTGTGCATTTAAGTCCCCTTGACTTATTGAGAAGGATCCTGGTGATACAGTGGTTAAGCATTTCACTACTAAATAAAATTTTGTTGTTCAAACCTACCAACTTCTTCTCAGGAAAAATGATGTGGCAGTCTATTTCCTGAAGAGTTCAGCCTCAAAAAACCCTATGGGCACTTCTGTCTTGTCCTTTAGGGTCACTATGGGTCAAGGTTGACTTGATGAGAATGGTTTCCATTTTGGTTTGGTGACTTATAGAGTAAATTGTACCCAATATCTGTCTGTTCTACTACTATTGTTAGTTATTTTTCTAAATTACTTGTATAACCATGTTAGGATCCTGGATAAAAGTTTCCATGTCTTTCTATTACCTCCAGGCAAAGTCTTCATCTTTCTCCATGGCATACATGGCTTCAATCATTTCAAAACTATGTAGTTTACAGAAGCTTAGTTTTCGGCATCAAACAGGTCATGTAGGTTAACATATGTTTCAGCACTTAGTTAACTATGGCATTTTACTTATTGCTCCCAAAACTTAGTGTCTTCAGCAATCTGAAGATAATACATGATAAGGAATATAGAGCGTCTGCAGATCAAAAGCTAGCACAATTGAGCCAGTAAGCAATACCATAATAAACAGAGAAAAGATTGAAGTTGTCAAGGATTTCATTCTACTTGTATCCAAAGTCAATGCCCATGAAAACTACAATCAAGAAATCAAACATGTGTTGAGCAAATGTGCTAAAAAGACCTCTTTAAAGTGCTAGAGAGCAAAGATGTCACTTTAAGGACTGAGGTGCACCTGTTCTAAACCATGGTATTTTCAGTTACCTCATATGCATTTGAAAGCTGGATGATGCATAAGGAAGAATGGAGAACAAACAATGCAACTGAATTATGATGTTGATGAAGAATAGTGAATATACCATGTACTCCCAAAAGAAAGAATAAATCTTTCTTGGAAGAAGTACAAATCTAATGATGCTTAGAAAGGTTGATGGAGAGACTTTCTCTCAGGTATTTTGGGCATGATATCAGGAGAGAACAGTCCCTGAAAAAGGGTATCATGCTTGGTAAAGTAGAGGATCAGCTCAAAAGAGGAATACCATCAATGAGATGGATTCACACAGTGACTTGGATACTAGGTCAAATAACAATTTTTGTGAGAATGGTGCAGGACTGGGAAGTTTTTATTCTGTTGTCATAGGGACTTTATAAATTCTAATTACAACAACACATAGTATAACACCTACCACTAAGCAAAAACCAGAATTTTACTCCCACTTCCCCATCTCCTAATTCGCAGAAATGTTCATCAACTACCCACAAGGCTGATGTCCTGCCATCATCACCTTGTAAGTAGTAGAAGCTGCACTGCACTGCACAGCCCTGGCAGATGCTGTTAAAAGGGCAGTTGATGTGGATTGCACCCTCAGGAGATGTGAACAGACAGTGTTGGTCTATGTGGTGCCCTGGCTCATTTTCTAGAGCTTGGGGTATTCATATTCATTGGTTGAAAGCAAAATGAAATAAACTGATTTCTTAGAAGTTGAAAGGTTTATTGTTAAAAAAAATGTTCTGCAAATTATTGCAATTGTTTATCTATGGATTAAGTGGTTGCTCGATCTTTTATCCTCTAACTAACTCCAAATGAATGCTGAAGCCATGCTGTGCCAAGAAGGGCTAATTGGTTGTTTTAGCTTATTAGGGCTGGAAGTGTTAAATACAGAGCCTGACAGCAATGAAATTAGGGACACTAGTAAGCCAGAGTTATATGGACTGTAGCTAATGAATGGAATGTATCATATCCAATTTTTAAATAGTATCTTTTACTTACTGTAGGCCAGCAGTGGGGTTGGGGAGGGAGACCAAAAGAAGTGGTACAAGTTTCTGGAAAAGCTTAGCTTTTTGTTTCAGAAATGTTATATTGTGATATTTTCCTTGATAGTGAGGCAGATGCATACATTTTTGTAGTTCTTATACTCCAGTCAATTACTTCTCTGTAGAACTCATAAAGGCTTGTAAATTAATTCTATTAATTTAGTAAATATTCTTTAAATATTTTATGCCAAGAATTGTGATCTTCAGCGGTTGTGAAGAAGTGAGATGGACATAGGCTCTAACTACAAAAATAATCACAATCTAATGAGGAAGGTACCAAGTAAAATAAAGCAGGATAAGTGGTACAGCCAGACTAAACCCAAGGTGCTAGGAAAGCAAATATATCCAGTGCTAAAAGATGCTGGAGGTAAGTCAATACATCCCTTTATTTGATTAATAAATTCCATGGGTGTGAACCTGCACATCACTGACTGATGGCTCATATATCCTTTTCAGTGTATCTTCAATAGGAATAGAGATAAAATTAATTCAGTGTACTCTATTGATAAATAAATATGAGAAAATTGGTATCCCAAAATGGTGTATCAACTTTGTCCCACAGTTAATATATATGATTTTTTTTTCATTATGCATGCAAACACTAAAGTGTTAGCTTGATGTAAAAGGCAAGTAATTTTATGTTAATTGTAATACTGTAATTGTACAATTAATTGTACAGAAGATAAATGATAAAAATTATATTTTAGTGTACCTGATACATAGAAGGCATTCAATAAAAGGCAGCTTAGCAGAAATTGCTGCTTAACTGGTAAATGCCAGTTCTTAAATAAAATAATGTTGATAAGATAGATCTTGTCTTAGTTATCTAGTGTTGTTGTAATAGAAATACTAAAAGTGAATGATTTTAACCAACATAAATTTATTTTCTCTCAGTTTAAGTGTCTAGACATACAAATTCAGGTTGTAAACTCTAGGGGACGTCTGTCTCTGTTGGCTGTTGAAGAAGGTCCTTGTCTCCTTTCAATGTCTGCTATATCTTGGAAATCTCCATGTGTCTTGGCATCAATGTTCCCTGGGTCTAGGAAGCTCTTAATGCAGGGACCATGGATCCAAAAAATTCACTCCTTTTATATCTTGTAAGATGAAAGGTAATACAGGTCATAACATTATAGGAAATTCCTTTATGTTAGATAAGACTGTGATCTGGCATTTCATCCCACTTGAATCCACTTGTAACTGATTGGTTGATCACATCGCTTCACATCATGGGGGATTGTTACATGGTTATATAACTGCCATATTATATGACAGAACTTCCAAACTACTGAAACTCATGGTCCAGCCAAGTTAGCACATATCTGAGGAGACAATTCAATTCATGACAAACCTTGTCTCCATTTTGTTGAAACAATATTTTGCTAGTATTTTTCATTTCCAACTTGAATTATACCCTCATGAGACCAATAATTGGAAAAGCATTCAGTATTTCTGTCAGTCTGTGTACATGTAAAGAAAACCTGGATAGTGGAACCCTTTTGCAAATGCCTACTTCTCATTCTTCCCTCTATTTTTATTATAGTTGATAATTTACATTAGAAAGAGAACTAAATAGCAGTATAGGAAGAGTGTTCTTTTACATTCAAGGTAAAACCCAAATTCTATATTATTACTTAAAATTTTCTCCTGATAAATACTTATAAAGTGCCTACAATGTGCTAGGCAAAATTTTAAAACTGAATGTAAGCATATGAATAAAATACCTCAGAAGTCATGAGAGACTGTAGTACTGAGGAACAGCAATTAAATCAACAAATAAATAGAAGAAAATTTCTGATTGTGCAGAATTTTGGCATTAATTCAGTGTGGCACTACAGAATAATGCAGTGGACTGCAAGGTCAGTTTGAACTGCCAGGTCGATGGTTCAAACCTACCAGCTGTTCCTCAGACACTCCATACAGGGTCACTATGAATCTGAAGCAACTCGGCACTTAACAACAACAATAACAATTTTATATTTGTGTACTGGGTTACTCATTAAGCTATTAACTACAGGTTTGGCAATCCAAACCTGCCAGCTGTTTAGCAAGAGAAAGATGAGTTTTCTGCTCCCATAAAGATTTATATCCTTGAAAACCTTATACAGGGTGGCTATGAGTCAAACTACACCCAATAACAATTGTATGTTAAAGATTATAACTAGGGAATTGAGAAGGAGAAGACTGGACTCTGGATATCCTTATTACTGAAGGAAGCTGTAGAAATAGGGGCAGAATTCAGGAGTAGAAGCACCTTTTCTCATTGTCTGATGTTAGTTGTTGTTGAGCTCTGTTGAGTCGATTCCGACCCATAGCGACCCTGTATAGGGACTCCAAGAGCAGGTGGTGAGTTTGAGCCACCCACCTTGCAGTTCAAACAGCTTTGCAGTCTGGTGCATTAACCCACAGTGCCACATCAGGACTCTGATGTTAGTTGTTGTTGTTAAGTGCCGTGGAGTCGGTTCCAACTCATAGCAACCCTGTACAGGGTTTCCGAGGCTGTAAATCTTTACGGGAGCAGAAAGTCTCATTTTTCTCCCGCGGAACTGCTGATAGTTTCTAACTGCTGACCTTGCGGTTCACAGCCCGATTCATAACCACTACACTACCTTAAATCTCACCAAATGGAACTGATTTCATATCAAAAAGTTCCAGCACATTCTAATAATGTGCTTTATGCTGCATGGCATTGACTTATGACAATCTTGAGATATAAAAAAAGACTGCCATTTTTATGAGATATTTTCCTCGTTCCTGGGTGTTAACATAATTAATGTTTTAGAATTTTCTGAGATTTAACATATATAATTTTGGGTAATTTCTGTCTGTTTTTATTAGTCAAGTAAAATTAGCTGAGGATGCTCTTTGTGTTGGAAGTCTGACTTAGAAATATGAGTACATCTGGTTTCTCCACATCAAAATCAGTTTTACTTTTTTTTATTTTAAATTGTCAGCTTTAGTGAAAAAATTAGGTGTCCTACACATTTTGCAAATAAATCAACAACTTATCATAGATTTTACATGCATCACAAATTTTCAGAGTCAATTTTTGTAGTAATAATGTCATCCTGAAAGGAACTGCAGCTGTCTATTCAGGTGTGTTCAATCTGTACTTGATAGGAATAATTATCTTCCACCCTCACTAGGTAATTGCCTGTTGATTGAGGTCATCAGAGCAATCAAGTCAATGAGAGGTGGAAATCTCAAGTAGGAAAGGAGACAAAGGGAAAAATCATGAACACAAATTTGAAGAGAAACAAGAAAGAAGAGGCTTATTTCCCCCCCTAATATTTTACTCTGCTGTAATGTTTTCATTAAAATGAAAACCACCCTAATATGCCACCTAGGTTAGGAAGTTTGATATTATTTCACTTTTTTGATGTCAAAAACTAAATATTTGTAAGCACTTGATAAGGTCAGTAGCATATTCATATGAGTAAGGATCCACTATTTAGTCTTAAAATACTGTGCACTTATCATGTAAGGGGCATCCTTGTTGGCAATGTCAGATTACCCATTAAGCAAGATAATAATGAGTTTATTTGCTCTTACTTACTAATCAGTGGTGAGCAATTTCACATGGTTTTTTTCACCACATCAAAGATTCTGCATGTAGGTATAGCTGGCATCTGCCTCTCAGCCCGTAGCAGCTTCCTACAGAATCAAAGTTTCTTTTCAAATTTACAATTCCTGACAAGAACTGAATACCCAATGAAAAGGGTAAGTATGAGCTGATTTACCCTTTCTTACTAATGTGAAGTGAATAGTTCCACAAGTTTTTTTTTTTTTTTTTGGTCAAAAAATAAAAAGTGATGTCTAGAAAGCAGAATGAAGAGAATGTGGTTTCAAGTTATGACAAGAAATAATATGTGACATGAAGTATGGTTGGCTAAAGCATTGTGGATGGCTAGATCAGTAAAAGAAATAAGGGAACTGACAGAAGAAAGAACTGGAGTAATCAGCTATCGTAATATTAAAATCAACAAGTATGTCTATATGTAGGAGGGTAAAACAGTATGCTAGATGTTAAATATTCAAAGAATTAGAGTAATCATTCCTGAGGTATAAATGGCTGCTAGAAATAGGTGTAGCTGGCATTATGGTGTAATGGAAGGAGTACTAGTGGCACAGTGATTAAACACTTAGCTGCTAACCAATATGCCAGAAGTTGCAACCAACCACCAGATGAGACAGATGTGGCAGTCAGATTCTTTGACAAATACAGCCTTAAAAGTCCCATGGAATAGTTCTACCCTGTCTGATAGGGTCACTGTGAGTCAGAATTGACTTCATGGCAATGACTTTGAGTGTTTTGATTTTATAGTGTGATGATCTTTGCTTCAAAGTTCTCTAAATGATATAATTAGCACTAAAAATGTTTATTTTCTCTTATGATTTAGTACAAGGAGGTCTGGAAGCCTAGTGGATTACAATCTGGGCTGCTAACTCCAAGGTCCGTAGTTTGAATCTACCAGTAACTCCGCAGGTGACAGATGAGGCTTTCTGCTCCTGTGAAGATTTATAGCCTCAGAAACCCTATACAGGCACACAACTACCACCACTGATTTAATGCAGGGGGAGGGAATTTTTTCTGTCAAGGACCATTTGGATATTTATAATATCACTTACTATAAATGTATGTTGTTATTGAAAAAGCTCCAAGATTTATTCAATTTTGAGTCCTGCCTGAAGTTGTGTTGGCAGTGCCAGACCTCATAATTTTGTGGACTTATACAGTCTGTGGGCTGGACATTCCCCACCCCTGATTTAATGCATTAACAGTATATCACATTTATTTCTAATCACGTCTTAAAGATATTCAGTTAACATATAAAATAATTCATCAAGCTTAATATTTGATCTTCTGGTGTAGCACTATAGGATAAGCACGGGAATGCAATGTCAATTTGAACCACAAAGTTTAATCTCACCAGCATTTCTTCGGAAGCCCTGCACAGGGTTGCTATGAGTCAGAACCAACTCGACGGCACCTTAACAAAACAATATTTGCTCTTCTATCAGTCCCATTAATAAATAGAATAAAACAGAAATATTCAAGACACAGAGACTTTACTAATGTGCCTAATTCTTCAGAATGGAAAACAATGTGAAATTAATTTGATCAGTGCAAAAGATTGGATGAGTATTAGCAGGTGTGATTTATAGAACAGGTGGTTTAAGTAGTGTTTTAAAGGAGGGTATTGCAATTTGAACACAGATTATAAATGCCCCTATGCTTGATGGCACAGAGATACCTGTGCTCTGTGACATACTTAAAACAGATGGCATTTTACTGACAATGTTTTATGGGACTAAAAGACATGAATGTCCATTAGTTCCAGAAAGCAAGGAAGCAGATCAAAAATGACTCATTGAAATAGATTAATATTACTGTTATTAATTGTTATATATTTAGTGAGCTCAATGCTATCCCATAGCATTGATGGACTCAAGCGTGGCAACAGTAGTGAGATTGGCCCAGGATCGGGCAGTGTTTTGTTCTGCTGTGCATAAGGTCGTTATGAGTTGGTACCAACTTGATGGCACCTAAAAACAACAAATGCTATCCCATATTTAGTGAGCTCAATGCTATCCCTTTGAGTGATACAGTTCCAGAGACAGACACATAATGCTAGAAAAAGTGACTATGTGACCGTGTTCGGTTTGACCTTTTGTTAATTAAGATGCCTTCACTATCCAAAATAACCTGGTGGCACTACAGGTTAGGCATTATGCTGACAACCACAAAATCAGAAGTTCAAAGTGACCAGTCACTCCTCAAGAGAAAGATGAGGCTGTCTCCTCTAGTAAAGATTTACAGTCAAAGAAACTCTACATGGGTTGCCCTGAGTTAAAATTGACAGGATAACCATGGGTTTTGGTTTGGATGGGCTACACAGGCATTATACCTGGTGAACTAATTTCAGAAAGGGAGAAGGGCATGACACATTGGTGCATATTCACTGATTCAATTGATCACAATTATGCATTAAGGCCCCAGTTATAAATATTCATCTACTTTGTGATATCTAGTGGACCCTAGTCCTTAGAGCTCATTCTTTTGGGGTGTCCTGGGTTGGTGAGAACATCAGTCAGGAGAAGATAACACATCCCAGGGAAAAATGGAGTCTCTGTGCCAGTATCTCTCCCAGATGTTGTCTGAGTGTATCTCTTCACTTTTCTGGTTATAATAAATGGATCATTCTATTCCTACTGTGGTGATGTAGGATAATTGCTGGACTGCTAACCACAAGGTTGGTGGTTTAGACCCATGAGCCACTTCTCAGAAATTTTATACAGGTTCACTGTCAGAACCAACTCAATAGAACTTAACAAGAACGACGACTAAGTATAGAAAGTAGTCTCTGTGAACAATTGAGTCGTTTTAGAGAATTATTAACAAACTCCCAAGAGATGATGAGATTGACACTTAGCTAATTTAGAGGTATGCAGCACATGAAGTTAGTTGTAAGGTCAGAGTAATAATTTGTGAGAAACCTGCAATTGGTATCTGACTAACAGTGAAAGGCTACCAAGGCAGTCCAGTCGATGAAGAACGGGGTCTTTCTAATTTTTTACCTAATCTCATCAGGCTACAGGAAGAGAGCAAGGCAACTGGTCTGAATTTCAGGAAGTTGCATAAAGATTATAGTCCAGGAAAATACATGGGACAGTTCCACTTTGTCATAGAGGTTCATTATCAGCTGTAATCGGATTGGACAGCACACAACAGCAATACCTGGATGGTCAGGATAATAGATGGAGTGCCAGAAGGTGTGGCTAGCAACAAAGAAAGACAGTATATGAAGGTGAAATCTGGCCTGCTTCCAGGTGGCAATTGTGTTAATACTGATCCTTGACATGTTGTTGTGGTTAGATGCCGCCATGTCAGTTTGACTCATAACAGCCCTATGCACAACAGAACAAAACACTGCCCAGTCCTGTGCCAGCCTCACAATTGTTACATTTGAGTTCATTGTTGTTACGCTGTGTCAGTCCATCTCATTGGAAGTGTTCCTCTGTTTCGCTGACCCTGCATTTTACCAAGTATGGTGTCCTTCTCCAGGGACTGGTCCTTCCTGAAAACATGTCCAAAGTATGAGAGAAGTGTCATCATCCTGGCTCCTAAGGAGCATTCTAACTTCACTTCATCTAAGACAGAGTTGTTTGTTCTTCTGACACCCCTTGGTACTTTCAATATGCTTGTCCAATAACAAAATTCGAATGCATCTATTCTTCTATGGCCTTCCTTATTCGCTGGCAAGCTTACACATGCAGATGAGGCTATTGAAAATACCATGGCTTGGGTTGGGTGCACCTTAGTCCTTAAAATGATATCTTTGTTCTTGAACACTTTAAAGAATTAAAGATTTCTTCAACTGTGAAGCAGATTTGCCTAATGCAGTATGTTGTTTGATTTCTTGACTGCTACTTCCAAGAGTGGTGATTATGGATTCAAGCAAAAGTGTTTAACAACTTCAATCTTTCCTCTTATTTGTCATGATGTAATGTATTGGTCCAGTGGTGAGGATTTGTGTTTTCTTTACATTGCCTTGTAGTTGGGGATAAAGGTGGGTTTTCCAAACTTGCCCCTGTAGTAGTGCATTTAGCTACAGATCCCTGTAGCCTTATTTATTTTATATCATAATCAATTCATTTAAAAACATAATGAATGAAGTGGGATTAAGGTTACATGACATTTATAATTTTATAATAGTACAATTGGCTCCCAATATCTTCCTTTCCTATTCAGTTTTAGGAGAAAATTTGAAAAATACAGTTGATCGACTATCACTTGTTTGGCATCTAGCATGTTTCAGAAAAATAAGTAGATAATTTTCATTCTTTTGAAAATATTTTGCCAATTCTAAAGTGAATTGCTGAAATTGGCTATATGCCAAACTTAACCTAGCATAGTAAAATCTATTTTAGTCTAGGAAGTCAAGATTTCGTAGTTTTTGTTCTATAAAACAATGTGCTACATTTCATTGCATCAGCTCCACCTAGTCAGATTGAATACTACTCACTGGAGAT
>NW_006408526.1:6502224-6503623 GCF_000296735.1 Chrysochloris asiatica
AAATGTGCTACATTATATTTTATGCTAGAAGTAAAATAGTCAGCTCAATAATTTGCTTAATGTCTATGAAACTTCAGATAAGATGCATGTCTTATAATTACTTTATTTTTTTGGTAGAAGATCTGGTATCATTGATCCTGGATCAGGCTACCGAAAACTAGAAAATCATGAAGTATAGTATTAAAAAGGAGCTCTGGTAGCATAGTGGTATTATGAATCAGGCTGCGAACCACAAGGTCAGCAGTTCGAAACTACCAGCCGCTCCGCGGGAGAAAGATGAGGCGTTCTGCTCCAGTAAAGATTTACAGCCTCGGAAACCCTGTACAGAGTCTCTATGAGTCGGAATCAACTACACGGCACATAACTACCACCACCATAGTATTAAAGAGTTTTATTAGAGTATGAGGCTACCTATAGGGGAAACATGCTACAGATAGCAGTATCTCTCCTCACAGTCACAGTCTAAAGTGTGTTTGTAGTGAGGGGTTAAACTGCAGATACATTCCACCAGGTTTCAAACCAGGCTTTTTCTCTTGCACATTTCCATTTCCATGTGCTGTTTCATTGCTTCTGTTTCCCCATGCTGTGCACACATAAGGCGTCCATGATGAAATCCAAAATTTCAAGATGAATTCCATTGCAGAGGCATCTGAGAAACTTAACACAACTGTCAATGCTTGTGCCCTTCTATCAGGTTACTGGTTGGAGAACCAGACCTGCCTTGGTGGCACAATGTTGGGAGGGGGTGGTTAAGAGTTCTCTTGCAATGTCTTGCACCTGTGCCAAAAACTGGTTATGAGGGAAATGAATGGGTTGCTTGAGATAGCTGAAGGTTAAGGAACCTACTGAGTAATTGAATAGGGTAGAAGGATTAACAATCCCTGCTGAATTCCAGATGCACAAGGAGTTAGTTTTCGTATTTGAAGAAGTTCCCCTATTTTATTTATACCCGGCCCAACCTCTCCTTTGTGTTTGGAGGGTTCATGGTTCCACCGATCATTCCACCGTAAATTTTTTTGCCTGTCCCCTTTCCCTAACAATGTTGTTATGCTGCTAATTTCAAGGTCAGTAGTTCTTGTCTACCAGCTGCTCTGCAGGAAAAAGATGAGGCTATCTGCTCTCTTAAACCCTATGCAGAGTTGGAAACCCAATACAGAGTTGTTATGAGTCAGAACTGACTTCACAACGCATAACCACTACCCAAATTCTTTAGTATAATCCAAGTTTTCTCACTTTCTTTGTTGTTTTTGTTAGGTGTCATCGAGTCTGTACTGACTCATAGTGAGCCTATGCACAAGAGAACAAAACACTGCCTGGTCCTGGGCCAACCTCACAATTGGTGCCACACTTGAGCCCATTGATGCTGCCACTTTGCCAATCCATCTTGATGGGGGTCTTC
>NW_006408526.1:6503995-6509872 GCF_000296735.1 Chrysochloris asiatica
AAAGGTCTTGTACAGCAGATTTGCCTAATACAATACATCATTTGATTTCTTGACTGCTGCTTCCATGAGTGTTGATGGTTGATCCAAGAAGAGTGAAGTCCTTGACAACTTCAATCTTTTCTCCATTGATAAGAATGTTGTTTATTGGCCCAGTGGTGAGGATTTTAGTGGTGTTAAAAAAGCAACATACCCAAACCCAAGACCACAGTCATCGTATCAATTCTGACTCATAGCAACACTATAGGACACAACAGAACTCCTGCAAAATATTTCTGAGACTAAATCTTTATAAAAGCAGACAGTCTTATCTTTCTCCCATGGAGCACCTGGTGAATTTGAACTGCTAACCCTGAAGTTAGCAACTCCACACCTAACCTACTGTGCTACCAGGGCTCCCTACAAAATAAAATAAATTTATTCCAACATTAGATACAACAATTTTATAAGAATGATTTTGAATAATTTCTTTTTCCAATAAAAAAAAAATTAATCTACTGGTAACGACTGCAGAGATAAAGTGACTTGTCTTTCACAGCTGTGTTTGTTTTTATTATTCATTTGTCAGAAGCATGTTCCCACATAACAGGTGCCCAAAATTCACTGTGGAAATGGTATACATATTTAGAAAGTTCCTATTTATACTAGGCATGTTGTTTTGACAATTTATTAAAAAAAATCTTAATTAAAATGAACCCCAATTCTCCTCAGTTTCTCAGCAAAATTGTAATCAAGAGTATTTGATATATGTAATTTAAAATTAGAAATTTGATAAATATATACATTTTAAATCCTCACATTTAATTACAGGACTATACTTGGTATGCAGTCCTGGTGTGGCACTGTGGGATAAAGGACTGGATCGCAGTGTTGGTTTGAACCACGGGGTCAATGGTTCAGACTCATCAGCTGTTTCTCAGAAACCTTATATGAGGTTGCTATGAGTCAGAACAGACTCGAATCCACTTAACCACAACAATATACTTGATGTACTCTTAATAAAGTATAGTGTCTCAGTCATTTAGTCAGCACACTTGAAAATAATGTAGTTTATATACTGACAATTTATTGAAGCAATTAATTCTAGATTTCTTTTAGTACTGACAACATTTTAAAAGTTTAAATAGATGCTCGTAACATAGAAATTTGCAATGTGATATTGGGAAGACAAATATATTCTTCTTTTCATTATAGGATAGGCAGTTTGACAATCCTATGATGTGACTCAAAACGATTTACTTCTTTCTTAATAATTATATTCATAATTACCATTTTTTAGCAAATACTCATTGTGCTAATCTTTTCATATTCACTGTCTCTGTATTTGCAACAATTGCACAAAACTGTCACTATTTTTGTTCAGATGACAAGTGCCTTTGTCAAGATACTCTAGCTATGTCACATTAACAATCAATCTCCAAATATCCGTAATCTAAAAATGCAAGAATTTATTTCTTGCTCAAAAAAAAAAAAAAAAAAAATTCTGCGGCTGTGCAGGTGACTCATTAGCTACTTCCTCTGAGATGACTCAGGGGTTCGTGCTTCTGGGATTTTGTGGCTTTGCTCTCACAGAGAGGGCCTACACAGCCACAGGAGAACTAGCACGTGGAAAGTTCATATCCACTCCCTCTGATGTAACCTGGGAGAGCCATGTGCTTCAGCTCACAACACTTTGCCCACCCTGCATCACATGGACCTGCTTAACTACACACATAGGCTGGAAATATGAGAGAGAGAATATGGAGTCTTTGGTGAGCATTGCTGACACCATTCAGAGGGGGGAGAACACTAAGCCTAGATCAAATCACTTGTCTGTAGTGCCTAACTGATAAAACACAGGATTTAAATTTAAGGCCACTTCTGTTTGTCACCAAACCTATATTGTTTCCTGTATATCAGTCAGCCACCTTTTACTAAGGAATTACATACATGAAGAAAATTGGATGAAATTTATTGGTGAATCACATTTATGAAGAAGATTGGATGAAGTTGTCATTTATTCTTATATATGATAAGGAAATAGGGGTGATATAATGTATGGGGAAAACACACGTTGAAACTGTGACAGAATACTCAGAATTACAGTGCAAAAGTTTATTTTATAACTATTAGGAAAAGGTGGGCTTCAACTAGAAAGTGACTCATCATTTCATGAAATTTTTATACAGCTTTAAGAGTTGAATATATTCTTAAAGGTCATTGTTGTTGTTAAGTGCCTTGGAGTTGGTAACAACTCATAGCAACCCTGTGTAGAGTTTCTGAGGTAAGGCTGTTGAGTTTGAACCACTGACCTTGTGGTTCAAACTGACTTTGGGGTCGAGTTCTCATCCTTTGGTGCCATACCAGAACTCCCTCTGTACAGTTCTACCAGAGTTTCCTGTTCAAAAGGATTAAGAGCAGTCCATTTAGAATCAGAGACATCTGTTGAATCATAATTGGCTGTTGTTAAATAAATGCCTCAAGTCAGTTCTGACTTATAGCATCCTTGTATAGGGTTTCAAGGAGCAGCTGGTGAGTTGAAGCACTGATCTTGCAGTTAGCCTACAGCACCACAACAGAACCCCATAATTAACTGTAGCAATGGCAATATCACTTTATAAATACTAATGTTGTGTATTTTTTCATTTTTAAAAGATGTTGGCCTAAGACCAGGGAATGTTACATTCTGTTGTGCATAGAGGGTTACTATAAGTGGAAACCGACTCGATGGCACCTAACAACAATGTATTGTTTATGTGCTAGGAATTATGCTAAGCCCTTTATAAATATTATTTAAATTGCTGCAACAGGGAATCCTATCTGGAGCAGTGGTGGGTCAACTGAAGAAATCTTACCTTCTATGGGAGGCGTCCCAGATGTGAATCTCAGCCAGTTCAGCTCAGGCATAGCCACCACTAGTTTGCCAGTTTTTGTTGTTGCTGTTAAGTGCCATCAGTTTGTTTCTGACTCAGCAACCCTGTATAGAGTTTCCAAGGAGTAGCTGATGAGTTTGAACCACTGACCTTGAGGCTAGTTGTCCAGTGTTCATGCATTTTGCTATGATGCTGGACAGATTTCAGGAAGTTTCCAGGCTAAGACAGAAAAACCAGCCTATGAAAACCTTATAGATCACAAAAAATGTGATCCTGTTGTGTATGAGGTCAGCATGAATCAGGGCCGACTCATGACAACTAGTAGCAATATGGGAACCCTGTGGGATATTTGCTATAATTATCCTGAATTCACATGTAAAACAGTAGATTCTAAAGGATTAAATTATTTGTGCTGACATTCATAGCCAGATCTCCGGAACATCATAATCTTGACTCTAACTATGCCTTCTTGTCCTGACCACTAACTAATTTCCACTGCTTCAATAACTTACATTTGTCATCAGTCTTACCAACAGAACAGTATTTGTGTAGGCTGTCCTACTAAGGTAGAGTTTTTTTTTTTTTTCATATTTTACCTAATCTTTTACTATGATTTTATACTCAAGATTGTGTTTGTCATTGTCAAATGTCATTTTATTAGATTTTGTTAATCTCTTTGTACTGACCATCATCCAGAAAGTTTATGAAAATCATTTCAAACTTTTAGTATTATATGAATATACTATGTAAACATACTATAAGCATTACCTTATTTAGCCCCAATCACTTTTATTCAACTACTTATGCAACTTCATTATTTTAATATATGATAGGTGTCTCAGGTTGAAAATGTCCAAAAGCAAATCCTTAGTTTCTTCTTCAAAGGTTTCATTAATTCCTAATTGTTATATGCCATCCAATCAGTTCTGAGTCATAGCTTCAAAATGAAACACTTCATCCCAACAATATTTCCATGTTTGAGACCTTCCTTGAAGCCATGGTGTCAATTTATCTCATTGAGTGTCCTCCTCTTTCTCATGAACATGCTACTTTATCAAGCATGATGACTGGTCTTTACTGATAATATGCCCAATGTTCATGAGATGGAAGAGCATCTTCCTTTTTAAAGCTTTTCTAGAATCCTAGAATTCCCAGCACCCTAGAATTGAAGATAGTGAGACTTGTCTCATGTATGTACATTGTCTCTTGAATTCACAATTCATAATTACAAATTGAAAGTAAAGAATTTAAGTATTATGTAGACTCAATGATCTAGTATTTCACATGGCAAGAATAGTCATTCAGAACATACCATAGATTTTTTTATCATTGTGAGTGATTTCTAGCAATGGTTAGTATATTTCTATTAATATACATTTCTAACATGCTTCTTATATAATCATCTAAACAGATTTTATAAATTAGCATATTTAACAAATGTGGTTTATGATAAAGTTAAATATGAAAATAAATTCAAAATGGTACCACTCAATTATATTAAATCAGTTTTAACATCAATAACATAAAACTTTTAAACATTTTTCATTTTTAATAGATTCCTTTTTTTAGCTGACCCTAATATATATCCTGTATATTAATATATAAAGAGCTCTGGTAGTATAGGGGTTATGAATCGGGCTGTGAACTGCAAGGTCAGCAGTTCGAAACTACCAGCTGCTCCGTGGAAAGAAGATGAGGTTTTATGCTCCCATAAAAAATTTACAGCCTCAGAAACCCTGTTCAGGGTCGCTGTGGGTTGGAACCGACTTGATGGCACTTAACAACAACAACAATATACATCTTACGTAGTCCTGGTGTGGTGCTGTGGGCTAATGCATCAGACTGCAAAATCATTTCAACTGCATGGTTGGTGGTTCAAGCTCACCAGCTGCTCCTTGGAAACCCTTTACAGGGCCGCTATGGGTCAGAACTTACTGTTGTGGTGCATAACCACAACAACAATATATATCCAGAGCAATGAAGTTGTAAGATTAAGAGCAATACAGAAAATTATGAAACCTCCCAAATTTTCAATACTGTGAGGCAATAATTATTACAGTGCTAGTATACTTCTAGAATCCTGATGTGATCCTTTAAGATAAGCACTGGACTGCTACCACAAGATTGGTGGTTCAAACCCACCAGCTACATTTTGGAAATCCTTTTCAGGTTGCTGTGAGTTGGAATGGACTCTACAGCACTTAGCAACAACAAGTGGATTTCCTGTTTTGTTTACTTCCTTGTTTATAATTTTGATTGTATTCAATATGCAGTAGAGGGACATGTGCTTTCCCTTTGAATAAAAGTGTTTATATTGTCATTGGTGTTACACTTAACTAACAAATAGATGTTTGTTACATTGTTTTGGTGTTAAATCTAACTAGCAAATTAATGTTTAGTTATGTTAAAAGTTTAATAATGAAAAAAAAAACAAAACACATTTATTCTGAATCTCTTCAACATATATCTCAACCTCCCTTATTCTAATACATTTAACCATTAATGGAATATAAAGAAAACATTAAACAATAACCTATTAAAAGACAGATTTCAGGAATTCCTTTTCTAATTGTGGAGTTTTGAATAATTCATGAGATCATTTATTGATGTTTGCTATCATGAATGATGGCTTAATATGCCGGGAATGACAAAATGAAGAGGAATGGTGTTGCATTCATTCTCAAAAAGAACATATCCAGGTCAGTCATGAGGTACAATGCTGTCTGTGATAGGATAATATCCATGTGCCTACAGGATATTATCACTAATACCACTGTTACTCTAATTTATGCACCAACCACTAAAGCCAGTCAGGATGAAATAGAAGAATTCTACCAACTTCTTCAATCTGAAATTGATCAAACATAAAATCAATATGTATTGATCATTACTGACGATTGGAATACAAAGGTTGGAAACAAAGAGGAAAGAACAGTAGTTGGAAAATATGGCTTTGGTGATAGAAATGATGCTAGAGATCACATGATAGAATTCTGCAAAATCAATGATTTGTTCATTTCAAATACCT
>NW_006408526.1:6515062-6526065 GCF_000296735.1 Chrysochloris asiatica
CTTTTGACTTATGGTGTTGGAGGAGAATATTGAAAGTGCCATGGGCTGCCAAAAGAACAAAGAGATCTGTTTTGGAAGAAGTACAGCCAGAGTGTTCCTTGGAGGCCAGGATGGCCACACTTAGTCTCTCATACTTTGGACATATTGTCAGGAGGAACCAGTCTCTGGAGAAAAGTAACATGTTTGGTAAGGTGGAGCATCAGAAAAAGAGGAAGATCCCTAGCGAGCTGGATTGGCAAAGTGACATCATTAATGAGCTCAAGCGTGGGAACAGTTGTGAGGTTGGCCCAGGACCAAGCTCCTCCACGGAAACCCTATACAGGGTCTGTATGAGTCAGAACTAGCTCAATGGCACTTCAGTACAACAAAAGCATCATGATATATTAATATTATCATCATTTTGAGGAATCTAATTTAAATTGAAATGTGTAAAATGCTTAATTGTTGGATAATAATTGCGACTACCTGTCAGACTTAAGAAATTGTCTCTTAGCAATATATTCTGTGACTCTTATAGGTTCCTGAGAATCTTACATTAAAATACACATATACACATAACCACTTTATTTGTTTAATCCCTACTATAGTATACATAGTTGCATTTGTTGCTAAGTGTCATCAAGTTAGTACTTACTTACAGGAGTTTAGGAGTGGATGATGAGTCTGAACCACCTACCTTGTGGTTCAAGCTGACCTGTTGTCCAGTATAGTGCTTTATCCCCCATCACCACACCAGGACTCCATATTATATGCACTATTGTTTTAAAAACTTCTTTTAAAAAGCAGAATATGTAGAATATACTGTTATGTTTTCCTTCAACCCAATTTCTTATTCATTGAAGTTCCCCACTTCATTTCACATTTAGTTATTCATTCCTTTATTTCTGTATCAGTCCAAAATTTATTTATGCATATGGTTGTGGTGGTTGTGTGCCACTGTGTTGATTGTGACACATCAGCATCCCTGTATCGGGTTTCTGAGGTTATCAGTCTTTTCAGGAGCAGAAAGTCTCATCTTTCTCAAACACAGCATATACGCTTATACACAACTTATTTTTGTCATCTTAAAATACATCGCAGCACTGTTTCCATATAACCTCAAAGTATTCCATTGTATGGCTGTTCTTAATTTATTTAATTAGCCCTGTGACACTGTAGGATAACCACTAGACTGATACCTGAAAGGTTGGCAGTTCAAACCCACCAGCCACTCTTGGCAACCCTACACAGGTTCACTATGAGTTGGAACCAACTTAACAGGCCACAGCAATAGCCTCCTGTTGATGGACTGATGCTGGTTTTTTAGTGGTTACGAATCGGACTACTAACTTCAAGGTCGGCAGTTCGAAACTACCAGATCTTCTGCGAGAGAAAGATGAGGCTTTCTGCTCCCATAAAGATTTGCAACCTCAGAAACACTATAGAGGGTCACTTTGAGTCGGAACCACCTCCACGGGACTTAACAACAACAACAACAATCATTTGCTATATCAAAGGACATAGTAATTAATACCTTGTACTTACTTACAAAATGCACTTTTCACAGTGTTTATGCACATATGTAAATATGTTTGAGTTTTCTCAAGACTGTTGATTATTATTTCAATAATTAAGGCTTATGGAGAGTAGGTGATAACTGGAGTGCTTTCTCTACTCTGACTCATAATGATCCCAATTAGTCAGTAGACTTAGCCTGAGGTTAATTCTTTGCCATAATGCTGTAATTTGAGTAGATATTGTTAATAGTTATAATAGCTAGCAGGGCCTTCAATTTGTTCTCCTATCTGTCAAATAAGAATAATTTTAAGAACTATCTATATGGAATCCAATTGACAGCATCAACTGGAATGTTTGGATAGGAACCCTACAGTGCAGTGAGTTTATGTTAATGGTGGAGGAATAACTCAGCAAAGGACTGTGAGAATGGTTAAAAGATTCCAAGAATGTAATCACTATCACTGAATTATACATGTGGAAACTGTTTAATTGGTGTATGTTTTGTTGGTTATATGTATTTTAAACAACCAAGATCATAGCCTAGGAAACCCTATGGGGCAGTTCTACTCTGTCCTATGGGATCTATGTGAGTCAGAATCCACTAGAAGGCAAACAACCTCCTCCAGGAATACTGCTGCTCATTCTCTGGTTTTCAGTCTTTCCTCTTTTGCACTTGATACAGAGCATTGTAAACTTGGGTTCTCAAGATAAATATTGGTACTAATGTGGCTGAGGAGGCTTCAGGTTACCTGATTATGCATCATTTTTAATATAATTGATTCTAAGATCTTTCCAACCTAGTTCTGTCCCTTTAGACATTGACTCCAGTTTTGACTCAATCCTTTGAAATGCCTTAAAAGAGATAAAGGAACAAACTAAAAGTCAATTAAAAGGATGTACATGATTTGTGGTGTGGTGGGTTACTGAGCTGGACTGTAAATTCGGTTTGAATCCCAAAGTCAGGGGTTCAAACTCACCAGCCACTCCTTGGAAACCCTATACAGGGTTGTGGTTTTGTGGGTTAATGTGCCAGACTGTAAAGCTGTTTGAACTGCAAGGTTGGTGGTTCAAGCTCACCAGCTGCTCCTCAGAAACCCTATACAGGTTTGCTAGTGTTGGAACTGACTCGATAGCACTTAACAAACAAAAACATATATATTGAAAGAGCTCAACACTATATTTGAGTAAATAAGCTCTTGCGTACTAAAAATCTGCATGTGCATTTTTAATTTTTACTGATAAAGGCAACAATAAAAATAAGTAGCTGTGTGTTTAAAAATAAAATCATTATAAAAAGAAAGGTCTAGTAAATGTCCCTAAATCTTATGCATCTACCAAAATAACATGAATACAAGATCCTAGGATGAAATACAATCTTATGCTACTAATGAAGACAAAAATAGAGGCTAGTGTTCTGACTTAACTCAGTTCACCTGTATGGATCCTGACAAAGTCAAGTGAGTTATGGTGAATGTTAGTGGATTTCTATAAATTTAAACTAGTAGCATCCCAGTCCCAGTCAATATGCCAAATGCCCTATCTAGCATATTAGAATAAATCACTAGAATAGATTATTATAAACTCTGTCATTTGTTTTACAGCAAATAAACATTACACATTCATTATCTCTCGTCAGGGCTATGTAGTCTTTTGCACAATGTCAAAATAGAGTCTGCAGGTACTTTGATAATCTTGGCACTCCACAAAACAAGTGATCAGTGGTGAAGAAGATAAATGATAAAATACAATATAAATGAAATAACTTATTATAATCAGCAGAATGGAAAAAGTAATTAAAGCAGAAAGGAGATAGAAAGTGATATATGAAAAAAAATTATTTTAGGTAGAATGGCTTAAAGTATGAAATATAAAAATATGTAACGATTTGCAGAAGAAGAGCCAAAGGAGAAGAATCAACTTATATTAAAAATGTCAAGGCCAAAACCAGTCTGATGTACTCAAGAAAGTAAAAGAAGACCAATTAAGGATTCACAGAGTGTTAAGAGATCAAGAAATAGATGAGAACAAGTTCATGTATATGTATTGACTGCTATTATATTTGATGTGCCATTGTAGGATAAACACTGGACTGCTAACCATAAGGTTGGCTGTTCAAACCCACTAGCCACCCTTTAGAAACCTTATACTGAGTTACTATGAGTCAAAATTGACTAGAAGGCACTTAACTGACTCGAAAGCTCTTAACCACCGCTACCAATACTATATATGTCTATATTGCTTTTATATTTCTAGAAAATATATTTTAAAATATACACAAACATATAAATCAGTGCAGATGTTGGTGAAATAAAAAATAAAATACACAAAACTATATATATAAATTAAGAAAACAGCAAATGGCAAAAGATTAAAATGATTGAATACAGCAATGAATGGATTTGTATTTCTGTGTTTTGCTGAGGAGTTAATTGACTCCAGGATGTTTCCTTCAGTCAAAAAAAAAATGTCTCCTACATATTTTTTCCATAACTTTCAATAAATGAGGATAATTACATCCAGAAGTGATTCATCTTCTTAAGTGCTCTTATAAATTACTGCAGCTAATTTTTAGTGAATTAGGTTTATTGGGATACTGCTGAGTTAAAAGGGATATGTTTTTATGTTAAAATTCCCTTATTATGTTAATGACTTCTTGTGCCACTAAAATGACAACAGGAATTATTACTGACTTTTAAAATCTAAACTGTTTGGGTTGAACATAAAATTCAGTTTCTTAGTTTGATATTGTTTAGTTCTGTAAAGTTGGTTCTGACTCATAGTGACCTTATACACAAGAGAACAAAATTCTACCTGGTTCTGTGCATCCTCACATCTGTTGTTACATTAGTGCCGATGGCCACTGTCACTGTGCCAGGCCATCTCAGTGGGATGGGGAGGCTTCCTCTTTTTCATCAACCCTCCACTTTTGCTACCATGCTGGTCTCTCCTGATACTATGTCAGAAGTATGAAAATTGAAGTCTCACCATCCTGGCTTCTACGGAGTATTCTGGTTGTACTTTTGTCAACACAGATTTGTTTGTTATTCTGTCAGTCTATGGTACTTTCAATATTCTTCTCCAGTCTTCCTTGTTCATTGTCCAACTTTTATATGCATATGAGGCAGTTGAAAATACAACAGTGTGGGTCAGGTGCACCTTCATCCTCAAATTGACTGCTTTGCTCTTTAACATTTTAAAGAGATCTTGTGTAGCAGTATGTTATTTGATTTCTTGACTGTTAATTGTGGATCCAAGCAAGTGTGATTTTGCTGAAGATAATTTAAAAATGGTTGCAGAACTACATCAGCAGGTTATAGCCAGATATTTAAGACAGTTTCAGATGAGGACATTGATCAAAGAATTTTCTTGGTAATGTCAGTTGGATTGTGGCAACAAGCAAATAATACCAGAAAGATATTTTTCCTATGTTTTATTGACTATGTAAAATCATTGGACCATATATGTGGCTCATAAAATATCATAGATAACATTGCAACGAATGGAACTCCAGAATACTTAATTATGCTCGTGTTGAACCTGTACATAGACCCAGAGACAATTGTTCAAACAAAATTTGAGGTTACTGTGTGGTTTAAAATAAGGAAAGGTGTGCCTTCAATCTGTATGCTAAACAAATAATTTTAAAGCCTGGATTATATGAAGAAAATGGCATGTGGATTGAAGGAAGTGTCATTAACAACCTGTGATATACAGATGACACAACCATGTTTGCTGAAAGTGAAGAGGACTTGAAGCAATTACTGTTGAAAATCAAAGACTACAGTCTTTAGTATGGGCTATACCTCAACATAAAGAAAGCAGAATCTTTACAATTGGACTAATAAGTAACATCATGGTAAAGGGAGAAAAGACTGAAATTGTCAAGGATTTCCTTTTACTAAGATCCACAGTTAACACTCATGGAAGCAGTAGTCAAGAAATCAAGTGATGTATTGCATTGGGGAAATCTACTGCAAAAGCTCTCTTTAAAGTGTTAAAAAGCGAAGGTGTCACTTTGAAAACTATCTGACTAAAGCCATTGTATTTCCAGTCCTTTCCTATGCATTGTTACACAATAAATAAGGATCACCAAATAATTGTTGCCTTTCACTTATGGTGTTGATGAAGAAATATTGATTATTAAACAACAAACAAATCTGTGTTGCAAAAAGTACAACTGGAAAGCTCCTTAAGTGTGAAGAATGGTGAGCCTTTGTCTCAAGTACTTAGGTCATGTTATCAGGAGGAACCAGCCCCTGGAGAAAGACATCACACTTTGTAAAGTAGAGAGTTACTGAAAAAGAGAAAGACCCTCCATGAAATGGACTGAAACAGTGGCTGTAACAATGGGTTCAAGCACACAATGATTGTGAGTATGGTGCAGGATAAAACAATGTTTCATTCTTTTGTAATAGGGTCTCTATGAAATGGAGCCATCTTGATTGCACTTAGCAACAATACTCAGTATTAGCCTAGAATTGAACATATTCTTTTAGTCTCTCTAAGCCAAAGGAATTGATCATAAATTAACCCAAAACATAGCTGAGTCAATGAAGTGTCTCCTCAAGAATTTGGAACCCTGGTGGTACTGTGGGTTAAGAATTGGGCTGCTAATGATATGGTTGAGGGTTCACATCCATCAGCTGCTTGAAGGGATAAAAATGAGTCTGTCTGGCCCCATAAAGATTTTACAGCCTCAGAAACCCTAAGGAGCATTTCTACTCTGTCCTGTAGGGTGATTGTGAGTCAGAATCAACTAAGTGGCAACGGGTTATTTCTCAAGAATTTAAACTGTAAAATTTAGATTGGATCAAACACTTGAGTTTGAGCAGAAAACTCTTGATCCTATTATTAACTCTAAAAAGACTTTGATATCTTACACATTTGGTTAAACACTTTGACTATTGTTGTTTTTATCCATTCTCAGGAAAATAAAAACTAAAACTTTTTATAGTTATATTTAATATCATTTGAGATCTGACAGTACATACTTTTCCTTCAATGTTTAGTCCAATTGAACTATAGGAATGTGGTTTGGGATTACCTACTTAAGTATTTTGTTCTTTTTGGTAAGAGTGGAAAGTTACTTTCAGGAAAACAATCTTCTTTATCCCTTCATCAAATCCTGAGTCAGATGCTACACCCTTCTGGATACTTCTCTGACAATCTTAACTAGAATTTTTTTCTAATTTTTGGATGGGTTTTCAATTTTTTCTTATATTGTAGTTATTTGTGTATACGCCTTGCTCACATTGCTCTGTGTAAATATCAAATTTATTTAAGCTACCTGTAGCTATGGAAAGGAGTCCTATAGTGTAGTGGGTGACTTAAACATTTGACTGGTAACCATAAGGTACGAGTTTCAAATCCATAATTTCTTTGGAGGTGAAAGATGAGACATTTAACTCCATAAAGACTTATACTTCAGCAACCCTATGGAGTAGTTCTACTCTGTCTTAGAGGGTCATTTTGAGTCAGAATCAACTCGATGGCAGTGGGTTTGGGTGGGTAGATATGGTAACAGAGTCTTGCAAGTTCCTCAGGGGGCAGCTTGACCTGGGAGTAGCCCAATTTTCTGGACCACAAATGTTCAGTTGCAATCCTTTGGTTAAACTACCCCCAGGTTTGAGACCTTCAGCTCAAATTGCTCCCAACATCTCCCCCCTTATTATTTTTTAATAATAGGTGACACAATGGTTAAAATGATCAGCTGCTAGCCTAGGTGGGTGCTCCAAACCCACCAACTGCTCCATGGGAGAAAGATATGGTAGTCTTTTTCCATAAACATATATGTCCTTTGGATAGTTTTACCCTGTTCCAGGGGTGGGGAACAACCAGCCCATAGGTGGTATGTTGTTGTTAAGTGCTATCAAGTTGGTTCTGACTCATGGCAACCTTGTATCGGGTTTCCAAGGAGCAGCTGGTGGGTTTAGTTAATTAAATGTTTTAACTAATATAGCAGGCTAATTTTTAAGTTGATACTTTTCTCTGACCCATGAATGATGTTATAAATTTTGGCAGAAAAAACATTCCTCACCCCTGTTCTTGTCTATAGTCTAGAATTAATGGTAATGCATGATGAGTTTGTAGCCATAGGAAGTATTATTTAAATATACTCATGTAGTACTGTACAGTAGGAGTCTTGTTGCGGGTTAATGTGTTGGACTGCAAGTTCACTTTGAACCACAAATTTGGTTGTTCAAGCTTACCAACCGCTCCTTGAAAACCCTATACAGGGTTGTGATGAATCAAAACTGGAAGGCACTTAACTGACTTGATGGCACTTAACAACAACAACAAATTGATCACAGAAAGAAAAACTTGTGGATGTTATGGGACAGAATCTTATGAGCCTTTGTATCTGGGTTTTTGTTTTAATCATGATAATTTGATGTGAATGAGCTTTTCTATGCATGTTTGTGTGTATTTGCCTATCTGTGCCATTTAAAAATAGAGGTTAGAAGAAAGACATGCAAAACTAGGGTTTTGAACATTTAAATTTTTGCTTTGGTTTCTCTTTCATACCCCTGACTTAAAAAAAATGTGCAAATCTTTTGTACTTCTAGCCTCAGTGGTCAAATTGAAAGTAGCACAGAGAAGATAATTAATATAAAAAGTTGTCCCTGTTAAGTGCTGTCGAGTATATTCCCACTCACAGCAGTCCTCTATAAGATTTTCAAGGAGTGGCTGAGGGTTTGAAACACCAACCTTGTAGTTAGCATTCCACACACCAGGCAAGTGGTGATGAGAAATGTGTAGTTTCTAACTAAATCCACATTGTTCAAAATTTAATTCCTTGACAATGGTGATACCTTGAGGTTGTAGGAAGGGTAAAATTCCTGGGAGGAGGTTGATACATACAGATAGAAATGGAATTGACCATTCTAAGACTGTACCACATTGCCCACAAAGATGTTAAAGCTTTCCAAATTTTTGTTCCTTTACAGTTTCTGGAACCGATGATGCAATTCACGAATTAATGTGTGAGTATGAAAGTACTTTGAACATAGAGACTTAGAAAAAGTTCAGAGATGAAAGAATGGAATGCATGAATTGATGTCTTCAGTGCTTACTGAATAAAAGAGTGTCTGTATATGCTTATCAACACGCTTAGACAAATGAAAACATGCATATATTTCTTTTCTTCATAACATAGGTAGATCTGAATTACAAATAATTCAAGAATAGTTAGCTGCTGCCCTTTTCCGTCTTTAGCTCAGTGTGTAATTGTATTGAATTATTCAGAAGAATGGTTCATAGTCTCAAACAAATTGTTGTTATTGATGCTTTATAATGTAAATATTTGAACATTGATTTTTTATATATATATACTTGGTAGTCTCTCTACATTTTAATCGCATTTTGACAACAAACTTTAGAATGTGTCACAAGTCAGTTTTTGCTGACAGTCAAAACCAGAGCTCAAAAGAGAAATGCAAATAGATGTCACTTCACATTTGTAAGATGCTTGAAAATTATGAATTTATAAATATTTAATAGCTTTGGGTCAAACAGAAATGTGTTCTACGCATTAGAGTTTATGTCTTTTTATGCATGCAGTGTATCTAGGAAGCTTTTCCTGAGACAGTGCTGTTACAGGATTAAAAAAAAATGAGAAACAGGATATTATCAGGTGATTTTCTAAGAAGCGGGTCATTGGCTGCTGACCTAAATATTATACTTAGAGTACTTGTTTATGGATTATTAATTCTTTCTCCATCTGAAATGGATAGGATTGCCAGTGGCATTGAAGCTTATTCAATTTGGAACATAATGGAGATGACTAGTCAGACCTTTTCTATTTAGACTTTAAATAACTTTATTGAAAATACTTTGTTTATGTATTCACTAAGGAGCACTTCCTATAAAGTCATCAAATCTGATGTTATATATTAACCAGAAAATGATACTGAAAGTGAAGAAAATAATAAAGTAACACAACAGGCAAGTTTAAGTAATACTGTGATGTTTACTTAACAAGCAATTTTCATTGCTTGTTGGGATGGTACTTGTATGGAAAAAGTGGGAAGTTGAAATCTCTAATACCACTGTGTTTAAAATTTCTGTGCACCTATTAATTATTGGGAGTCCTGGTGTGGCACTGTGGGTTAATGCGCCAGACTGCAATGCTGTTTGAACTGCAAGATCGGCAGTTCAAGCTCATCAGCTGCTCCTCGGAAACCCTATACAGGGTTGCTATTGGTCAGAACTGGCTCAACAGCACTTAACAACAACAACAATTAATTATTGGGAAAAAAAAAAGCTTATGAAGACATTTAACATACATACATTGAACTATAATATTTCTTTTATAAGCGTACACACATTTATTATTTACCTTTCCATATTGCTTTATAGGGAGAAAACATTCAAGGTTACAATTTTAAATGCATATTTATCTTATTCTGATCAAGCACTTAAAAAAACTAAGTAAAAATACAGCTATACATATAAATATACATACAGATATAGATGCATATATGTTGTTGCTGTTATTGTTAAGTGCTGTTTAGTTGGTTCTGACTCCTAGCCACCCTGTATAGGGGTTTCCTAAGAGTGCATGGTGGGGTTGAACCCCTGACCTTGTGGTTAACAGCCCAGTTCTTATCCTACAGCACCACACCAGGACTCCTGACACATTTTTATGTGTGTGTGTGTGTGTGTGTGTGTGCATATATATGTGTGAGTGTGTGTGCATGCACGTGTATGTGTATGTACACAGAATTTTTTTTAAGTGTCATGGAGCCAGTTCTGATTCATAGCAACCCTGTTTAGGGTTTCCGAGAAGCAGCTGGTGAGCCTGAACCACTGACCTTGTGATTCAAACTGACCTTGCAGTCCAACACATTAACCTGAAACACCACACCAGGAGTCATATATGTATATATATGTGTATACATATATGACTCCTAGTATGGTGCTGTGGGCTAATGCGTCAGAATGCAAAGTCAGTTGTTGTTAAATGCCATGGAGTCAATTCTGACCCATAGCAACCCTGTATAGGATTTCTGAGACTGTAAGTCTTTACAGGAGCAGAAAGCCTCATCTTTCTCCCATGGAGGCTTGTGATTAACAGTCTAGTGCTTATCCTCTAGCGCTATATCAGGACTGTTGTTAAGTACTGTGGAGTCGGTTCTGACTCATAGTGACCCTGCACAGGGTTTCTAAGGCTGTAAATCTTTACAGGAGCAGAAAGCCTCATCTTTCTCCCATGGAACCACTGGTAGCTTCGAACTGCTGACCTTGAGGTTGGCAACCCGACTTATAACCACTACGCTACCAGAGACTACATGTGTATAATTTGTTTCATTTTTCTGTTTATATAATTAAGAGTAGACTCATTAAAAACACTTCTATCTATCAGTTTGTCATAAAGTGGTGGTTTACATTCTGCTGTAATTCTGTAAGCTGTACCACTGGTGCTTCAAGTACCGGCAGGGTAACCCAGGTTTCAGCTGTACTTCTAAACTAACACAGGGTAGCAAGAAAAACCTGGAATCTATTTC
>NW_006408526.1:6526165-6526871 GCF_000296735.1 Chrysochloris asiatica
GCTGCTCCAGGAGACACCATCTTGGGTAAGACCATGCGAGGGAAGGATTGGAGCAGCCACAGATGCCTGGCAGAACCACTGAGATAAAGGTGTGGACATCCTTTTCTTTTGGAGTCTGTTCATTGGTCCCTTGCTATCTGTGCACCTTCATTCTGGTGACTATAGGGGTGCCTGAGCTCCTGAGCACCCAAGCCACACCCTTGGAGGGTTCCACTACGCATGCACACAAATCTTCTCGAAATTTAAAGAGACAGTTTCCAATTAAAACCAAATGGCCACAGCAGGCCCTGAACTGTTTCCAGCTAGAAAAAAAGCCTGAATGGGGATTGTGGAGCAGGACAAGCAGACAAAAGAGGAAATAGGCCAAAAATTATATCTTAAGTTACGTCAAAACAACCAACAGTGGTATCTTGAAACTTCTTAGGAAGAAGAGTGAAAAGGGAAGCCCATTTCCTGATCACATCTACCTGGAGGCATTCATAAAGCATAAAAAATACCCAAATACATACCCATCTAAGTATTATGTCCACAGATAAACCCTGAAGATGCCCAAAAATCAGAAGCAGATGACCATATCTGCACATGTCCAGAAACGAGATAAAGTAACTGATGCAAATGAGCTGGAAGGAGACCTACACTCCATACTGGAAGATGGGCAGGCTTTGGAAATGCCTGAGAAGGATTTCCTAAAAATGATTATAAAAGG
>NW_006408526.1:6526971-6540784 GCF_000296735.1 Chrysochloris asiatica
TCAAACTAAAAGAAATTAAGAAAAACTTCAAGCCTAGAGTTGCAGTGGCACCGGGCAGCCAACCACAAGGCTGGTGGTTCAAATCCACCAGTTACTCTGTGGAAGAATGATGAGTTTGTCTGTTGCTATAAAGATTTACAGTCTTGGAAACTCTATATACTGTCACTATGTATTGGAAACCACTTTGAGGCAGTGGATGGGCAAGATATTGAACAATGAAGAAAACATCAAAGGAAGAAGGAAAGAATATACTGAGTCACTGTACCAAAAAGGATTTGTTGACTTTTCAACCATATAAAGAGGTAGAAGATGGTGAAAAACAGATGGTAGGGAAGGGAGAAGTCCAGCCTGCACTGGAGCCATTGGTGAAAAATAAGGCTCTAGGCTTTGATATCATTCCAGAAGTGAATGCAACTCTGATTTGAAAGACAGCTATTTATTTGGCCAACCCACTGAAAGAATTTCATATTTGAGCCCATTCCAAAGAAAAATGATTCAAAAGAATGTGGAAATTATTAACTAATATAATTAATAATCACATTAAGTGAACATTTGCTGAAGATAAGTAAAAAACAGTTACAGCACTACAATGTAAAAGAACTTACAAAAATTCAAGTCAGAATCTGAAGGGGATATGAAAGAAGATAGATCATTGCTGGTGTCAGATGGATGTTGGCTGAAAGCAAAGAATGCCAGAATGATGTTTGCCTGTGTTTTATTGACTATGCAAAAGCATTGGACTGTGTGGACCATAGCAAATTATGGATAACATTGTAAAGAAAGGGAATTCTAAAACACTACATTGTAATCATGCAGAACCTCTATCTAGACAGAAAAGCCTCTATCTAGACAGAAAAGCAGTAAGTAGTTCCAACAAGAAAAGGGAATACTGTTGTTTAAAAGGAAAGGTGAATATCATGGTAATAACTTGTCACCATATTTTTCGTATGAATGCTGAACAAATAATCCAAGAAGCTGGACTATCTGAAGATGGATGTGTGAAAACATTGTAAAAAGACTCCTTAACAACCTGCAGTATACAGATTACAAGATTTAGCTTGCTCAGTGAAGACAAATGACTTTAAACACCTACTGATGAAGATCAGAGTACAGTCTTCAATATAGACTCTACCTCAATATAAAGAAAACCAAAGTCCTCACATCTGTATCAATAAAGAACATCATAATATAGGTAAAAAGATTCAAGGTGTTACAGAGTTCATTTTACTTGAAGCCAAAATCAACACTCACGGAAGCAGCAGTCAAGAAATCATAGGATGCATTTCATTGGGTAAATTTACTGCCAAAGACCACTTTAAAGAGTTAAAAAGCAAAGATGTCACTCTGAGGACTAAGGTATTCCTGACTGAAGCCATGGTATTGTCACTTAATTGACTACAGAGTTATTTTTATTTAAAAAAATAATAAATGTTTGCTAAATCATTGCTAAATTATGGACTGTGATTTTTTTTTTTTCATTTTATCAAAAGTATCTATCTATCATGTTGCCTGGGGTCCCCATGTGGTACTTAGAGTAAACACTGGGCTGTTAACTGAAAATATGGTAGTAGCAATGAGTTGGAACCAATTCAATGGTTCTAAATAACATCACGTTGCCTGATACACAGGAGAGAATCACACATTCATTGAATAGATAAAATTAATGAAGACTACGTGTCTGGAGCTCTGGTAGCGTAGTGGTTACAAATTGGGCTGCGAACCTCAAGGTCAACAGTTTGAAACTACCAGCTGTTCCGCGGGAGAAAGATGAGGCTTTCTGCTCCCGTAAAGATTTACAGCCTCGGAAACCCTGTAAAGTGTCACTGTGAGTCAGAACTGACTCCATGGCACATAACAACAACAAACTTGTGTGGATGTGCTGGACCATAAAGTTGGTTGGAATCGCAGGGTTAGTGGTTCAAACTCACCAGCCATTCTTTGGAAACCCTATATAGGATGGCTGTGAGTCAAAAACGATCTGATGGCATTTAACAACAACACTGCTATTAAGATATTTAAATTAAAATGTCTAACTATTCCTTAAGAATATGCTAAAAAATTCTAGATCTATCCATTTAAAAATAATAATATGCAACTCAGAGGTGAAATTAGAACTTCAGTTATCCAGTGGAATAATGCAACATGTGAACATCAGTCTCCATGATTCTGAGACCAGAAGAGCTAGATAATATCCAGCTCTGACAGGGATCACATTAGAAGGTCCCAGATAAAGAAAATGTTCAACAAAACTCAAAATTATTTTAAAAAGTAAATAAATGAGCAAGCTTACTGGCCAAAAAGAGACTGGAGGAACCAGAGACTATGGTCCTTGACCACCCTTCAGGTCTAGAAAGGTCCTTACCCTCATGGCCTAATTTTCAGTCAAGCAGTAAATAAGTATATGGGGGTTACAATATTACTAATAAATTATGCTCACGATGGAATGGTGAATCATTCAAAATGGAAAAATCAATGTTCATTTAAGGACAAATTTGAGAAGTAATGGAAGGTGGGTGGAATGGAAATAGCAACCACAGGGAGGAAGCGGGAACAACTGTTGTTGCATGGAGGGGACTGGATTCATTCAATCATGTAATCGTGAAAAAAAGTATATGATTTATTAAATGTAAATCTGATGATCTTTTCTATAAACCTTCACTCAGTTCACAGTAAAAATAAAAAAATAAAATAATTAGGGTTATTCATTCATTCAATTGATATGATTTTACACTAAGTACAAAAACAAAACTTAGACCTTCAATCACAAAAGAATAAAGAGCTGGAACGACAGCACAAGAAAATTTAGGTGACAGAAAAGTCTACAGGTTTCAAGATGAACTCTTTTGTCACAATATTAAATTAAAGCTGTCATTTTATGTCTCTGGAATCCCTTGCTTAGAATCTTGACAGAAAGGTTTCAGTTTAGTCATGGAGATTGATTCAGATAGCTTTGTGCATGAGGGAGTAATTTATTCTCTTAATAATTCTCTACAAGATGTTCTTAATGTTTTATATGTACTTCACTTCTGGATATTTAGCATTCATTCGTATTCTGAAAGTGATAGTCAAAGAAAATGGGTTGGCAATATATAATATTCAATTTCTTCCTGTCAGAGTGAGGCAACTAAAACTATCTTGTGGTTCCTCCAAGGAACACCAATTCTTTAGAGGGCTTGATGATCCTTTACAATGTACTTAGTTAACTTTTCTTTTCATATCTATTTTACTTGAAGTTTTAGAAAAGTTTGCATTCAACTTCACACAATTGTTCTTTTTCAAGAGTTTTGGAATGGAAGATTTTTAAGAAACTATCTGAACGGGAAAGAGGTTGAGGAAAAAGAAAAAAGAAATTAATGGGAAAGTTCAATGAAAAATGTCTTCAGAAAGTACAGTTATGACTTTTCGCTTTAAATGGGCTCCTAAAGCAAAAAGAGACACAGAGTTTGTCCTAAAGACAAAAAGAGAGACTGGTTGTCTTGACAGCTATCTGGCTATGAGCATTGGGCAGAGGAAACATCATGCTTTGCTTTGGGAATTAGCAAATATATATATATATGTTTACAAAGCCAAGTAAAATTTTGTTTAAAATAAATAATATCAACACTTCTTCTAAAGATTTGGGCTAACATGTATTACCCATTCTGTGTGCTGCTTTTATTGGCAAATACAAGACCCTCCACAAAGGTCAGCAAGACAAAAGAGGAAGGTTGAATTGACTTCATTATTGAATCCATTGACCATGTTCTTCAGTCCCTATTGCATGGCACTATTGATCATGCCTTCCCTCTTAAAATCCCCCTTTTGGTTTCAACACTATACGAATTATTTACACAATTTCTGACCCCACCGCAGTCATACTTGGTTCGTACCCCCACACCCTTTTTATGGTTTGCTTCTTATTGCTTTTCTTTACTCATATAGTCTCTTCTCCTAGATTAATAGATTTTCTATCTGCCTACTAAATGTATAAAAGTAATAAATACATTGTTTCTTATTATTCCAATATCAAAAATTGCTTTCGATTGGGATCTAAAACCCTTGAACCTTCCTTGCTTTTACGAACTGTTACTCCTGGTGATTAGTTCCCCTGAGGACCAGGTGATCTTTGATTTTGAGGTCATGTTTGATTAATCTTGATTTATAGAAATTTTTAGGGTTAAATTTGGAGTTACTTTTCTAGAGAAAATATTTGCATTTATTTCTCCCTGAGCAAAGAAATACTATTCATCTGGGACCCTGTAACACCTTCCAGTTTGTAATTTACCATAAATGTATCTTGGTAGTGGTGGCAGTGGTATGCCATGGAGTCGGTTCCAACTCATAGCAATCCAGTATAGGGTTTGGTTTCTAAGGTTGTTAATCTTTATGGGAGCAGAAAGCCTCATCTTTCTCCTACAGAGCAACTGGTAAGCTAGAACTGCTGACATTGAAGTTAGCAGTGAATGGTATCTTTGATTCAGTAAACCCATCTACCACTTAAGGAGCTCTGGTGGTTCTGAGGGCTACTTACTGAGCTAGTAACCAGAAGGTCAGCAGTTAATATCCATCAGCTGCTCCTCTGGAGAATGAAGAGGCTGTCTGCTCCCATAAATCTTTACAGCCTCTGAAATCTTGAGGAGCACTTCTAGACTTATATGGGGTAACAATGAATAAAAATCAACTAAATGGCAGTGGGTTTGTTATCTACCAGTTACCAAGGTTTAGATTCTGGATACATTATATTTACAATAAAAAACTAACTAACGAAACAAACTTTGTGTTTGCTTAATTCTTATAGCTCACTGCTGTCATGTCGATTATATTTCTGTTTGGTTTGTTGTTTTGTGAAGAGGGGCCTGGACTTCTTGACAGACAACAAGTGTGTTATCATTTGCTCTAGAATAGTCATTATTTAGCCATCAAGAGTGCCAGAATGAAAATCCTGTTTATCTTCATGTAAATATCTCACATTTTTAAAAAATGGAATTTTATGAGATAGTTCTACAGTGCTAAAGAACTGCTATAATTTCTCTTTGCCTATTTTCTTATTTTCTATATTAGAATCATTATGTATTCTCCATTTCTTTCCCATTGGTATATATTGCTGGTTCACATGCAGTTTCTTTTCATAATGATTTCTGAGGAAATTCTATAGATATCCCTTTTGTCAAATATGATGTAGATGATTTCTTGTTGTATCTATCCATCTCAGCTCATCTAAGTTTCAATGCTGGGTATTTAATAATTCCATAGCTGAGTGAGGGTCAGTTTACTAAATCAGTAAACACATGTACCTTTTTATGGGCTAATTGTATTCTTTTTCCACTTTGTAGAATTTATTAACACTTTTACTCACATCCTATTCAAGTCATTGACTATACTGCAATCTTTGCTTATGATTAGACTGTCATTTCTCCCATCCTTTCTCACATGCATGCCCATTGTGCTCCAATAGAAAAGAGAAAATCTAAGGACAAACTTGGACATGGAATTAATTTCTTTCTTTGTTTAAACCAAAAACATACCCATTGCCATCTAGCTTATTTGGACTCATAGCAATGCTATAGGACAGAATAGAAATGCCTCATTGGGCTTCCAAGACTACGGTCTTTATTGAAGCTGACCACCACATCTTTCTTCTCCAGAGGGACTTGTGGGTTTGAACCACTGACTTTGTGGTTATCAGCTGAGCTCCTTACTACTGGGTCATCAGGGCTCCTTCTCTCCAGCCTTAGGGTGGTGATGGTGTGTGGTTGAATTGGTTCCAACTCATAGCAACCTTGTATAAGGTTTCCTGGAGCAGAAAGTCTCATCTTTATCCCAAGGAGGTTCAGGTAAATTTAAACTGCTGACCTTGATGTTAGCAGCCCAACTAGTAAACCTATATATTACCAGGGCTCCTAGGTTTAGGGTAGTAAAAATCATTTTCAGCTTGTTTTCCCTTTGTTCCACGATCTCTGTTCCTCTCTTCGCTCACAAGTTTTGGCATTTCTAGTAGTGTTTGGTTGCTGTTAATGAAAAAAATCTTTGCTTGCTTTTAATTTTTTATATATTTTGTGTTTTTGTTTTTTCCTTAGATACTGGATGAAGGGAATTTTATAATGAAGATCTGATCTTCCATTCCAAAACAAACTATTCATCTTATAAATAGTCTTATAGTCTTTCTCAGTAAAATTCTACAGGAAATAGAGGTGAATTTGAGGAACTGTTTCAAGTGTTTTCTCCAAGGGAACATTTTTGGTCCTAGTTTTCTGTCTCTCTCTGAGTTTCCTCTGAGTTTTCTCCAGGGTTTCCTTCCTTTTCCCTCTTCACACAATGTCTATCTTCAGAGAAATCTAAGTGTGTGTGTGTTTGTGTGTGTGTGTGTGTGTGTGTGTAGGATGCACTTTTGTGAGCATCTCAATGGTGGCAAAAATTTCAGGAGTAAACTGCTTCCTTATGCTCAGGTTTTTTGACATTAATGTCGAGCTCACTTCAGTTGTGGCCACCAAAAACATTGAAATAAGCAAGATTTTTTAAAATGCGGGTTAACTGAAACACCACCTAAATGGAAATATAGTCAAAGCCCTGTTCGAAATTTAATCTTGCCAGAAATAAGGGCAGCATGCATATTACATTGCAACTGGATCTCTTGACTGACTGAGTTAAAAACAGTAGGATCTGGCTCAAAAATGGCGGCCAACAATGCCACTTTGAATATGTATCGTACTCTATAATCCTGTGAATAATTCAATGCCACACATCAGGTCCTGGATCGACACTATGACTCTTTCAAGTCTCCCATTCCAGGTGTTCTAATCATCATTTTCACCATTTGGTTAGTATTCCAGATCACCTTAATTAAAACAAAACAAAACAAAAAAATGGGTCTGTTGCATGATCACTTCTTAGGTCATAACCGAACAGTTCAAATGGGTCTGAAACCTGGTTTAAATTTAGCCAGCAGCTGATGTCCTGATTTGGATCTCTTGTCCTAAAATATGCTGGTTGTATAATTTAACAGTTTGCTTTTGCTTTTGCTTTAACTTCTGCAGTTCTTAATGCAAGTTGTATACAAGATTATTCTCAATAATTTCCTCCTTTATTTGCATTTTTCCTTGGCGTGATATAGCTTCACTTTTCTTTTTTAAATATTTTATCTTCACTTTTGAGGATTGTTTTGTGGCCTTTGTCCAGTTTTAGTCTAGTGATAATCACCTTGCTGGGGTGAGTGCAACATGGACAATTGTGCCAGTAACTATATCAACTGTGCACCTTCAAAGTAGATGACATATTTCTACCTATAAATCTGGATTACTTTGTCAATTTTCTGACCTTTGTAGTATCCTTGTACAACCTGAACATTGTATTTCTGTTTTGGTTCCTTTACAAGAGGGGAAGACATAATCCTTTTGCAAATATGAGAGGGTGCATTAAAATGCCATTTAAGGTTTTTGCTCTGGCCAGTAGCACTTCATTCTGGCCACTGTTACTTCAGTGGTGGTTGCAAAAGGGATCATTTGACATTTTGGTTGATTTAAAAATATATCAGTTGTATCCTTATTGTATCTAAGGCCTTTCTTTCTTCATGTTTTTCCTTCAATTTCACAGATATCCAAAGGAAATCACACTTGCTTCTCATCTCACATAATTCATCAAGAGGCACTTTATCTCTCACAGTTGTACATAAACTCTTTTGCTGCTACTTTTATATGTTCAAAGCTAAATATGATAGAAAACAAAAAGGCAAACAATTTAGTTTCCAGGAAATGCTGTATAAAGTGACTGACAGCATGTAATATATCATTCTAGGTTGAAATCCAGATGCCTCCAACATTTTAGCTTTATAACCATGAAGGACTTATATGATATTTATTATTTTTATTTTAAAAAATTGGAATGTTAGTACTTATCAATATTATAGGGTTGATTTCTTAATGAAACAAGGGTTTAGAGGGCAGTCTTTTAGCTAGTTACAAACTCTGGTCTAAAATGTGTATGTACAGGATAAATTAAGATTTCTGCTCATATCCCTTTTTAAAAAAAACTTTAATAATTAGCACTTTTTGATTCAGTTACTATTACTGGCATGATTCACTGTGATCAATTGCTATGACAAATGCTATAGTATTTAAGGAACCTAATTATCTGACAATTATTTTAAAGTTTTTCCCCCTTTTTCTGTATCCCATCCTGGCATACAGTTAAAGACCCAGTAATGGAAGGAAAGAAATTTATGTTACTTCTTATAGTCACTATTTGGGAAACTACCAAAAATATTATATCATTTCTGTTTTATATAGTATTTTACAGTTTACAATTAATTTCTGATATGCTCTATATGAACTAATTAAGTCACCTTAAATATTTGGACTTTTATTTTATCATTTGAAATTCAAGGGATTTGATTTAATATTATCTAAGGTGTCCATTGAGGTAGTTGTTTGAATAGAACATGGGAACACTGAATGGTTTAAAATTAAGAAAGTTTGCGACACTCTTCATCCCTACAATTTGTCATTTATTTTTCCACACACAATTATTTATTTAGCCATTGATGGACTGCAGACCACAAGGTTGGCAGTTCACATCCACAAGTTGCTCCTCAGAAACCCTATACAGGTTTGCTATGAGTTGGAATTGACTCAAAATAAGAAGAAACAGCTTCAAACATACATTAATAATCAGAGCATGAAATGTACAAACTATGAATCTATAATAATTAGAATTTGTAAAAAATGAGATGGAACATATAAAGATAAATATACTAGGCATTAGTGAACTGAAATGGACTGAGATTAGCCATTTTGAATCAGTTACATGATTTACTTTGCAAGAGACAGCAAATGAAGAGGAATGGCATTATTTTCATTGCCATAAAAGAGCATTTAAAACTATATCTTGAACTACAAAGTATCTGTGATAGGATAATAACCATATACATGCAAGGAAGGAACAGTTAATACCACTATTATTCAACTTTACACACCAATTACTAAAGCCAGTGATGGTGAAATTCAAGAATTTTACCAACTTCTTCAGTCTTCAGTCTGAAATTGATCAAACATTTAATCAAGTTGCACTGATAATTATTGGTGATTAGAATGTGAACTCTGAAAAAAAGATAAAGGATGACTAGATGGAAAATATGGCCATGGTAATAGAAACAATACTAGAGGCTGCAGGATAGAGTTTCATTAAGACCAATCGCTTATTCATTGCATGGGCCTCACCAGATATATGCAGGAATCAGCTTAACTATAAATGTGGGAAGAGCTGATGGAGAAGTTCAGTGGTGACGGTGGTTCTGTGCTGTTGAGTCAGGTGCGAAGCATAGTGACTCTGCATAGGGTTTCAAGGCTGTAAATCTGTATAGGAGCAGAAAACCTCATCTTTGCCCAGCAAAGCAACTGGTAGATTTGAACTGGTGACCTTATCGTTAGCACCATGGCTTGTAATCCACTATGTTACCAGGGCTTCTTAGAAGCTCAATATCATCAGCCAAAACAAGGCCAGGAGAGACTGTAGAAAACAGCATCAATTTCTCAAATGCAAGCTCTGGATAAAGCTGAAGAAAATATAATGTTCTTAATGTCATCCCACACCACTGGATAAAGCTGAAGAAAATGATGTTCTCTCATAGACTCATGAGAGACAAAATATGACCTTGAAATGATCCTGCCTGAATTTAGAGACCATCTCAAGAACCGATCTGAAGCATTAGACACTAATGATGGAAGATCAGAAGTGGTGTGGGGTGACATTAAGAACATCATATAAGAAGAAAGCAGAAGATCATTAGAAAGATGGGGAAAAAGAAAGAAAAGACCACAGTGGTTTTCAGAAGACACTGTGATAATTACTCTTGAGGGAAGAGAAACTAAAGCAATTAGAAAAATGAGGAAGTAAAAGAGCTGAACAGAAAATTTCAAAGGGGAGCTCAAGAAGATAAAGTAAGAATTCTAATGAAATGTGCAAAGACCTGGAGTTACAAAACCAAAAGGGAAGAACTGAAGAAAATGTCAAGCCTCAACTTGCAATATTGAAGGACTTTCTGCTCCTGTAAAGATTTACAGCCTCAGAAACCCTATACGGGTCACTATGAGTCAGAACCAACTCCACGGCACATAACCACCACCACCACATGGGCAAAATGGACTTCTGTGTGGTGCTGTAGAATAAGCACTGGACCACAAGGTCAATTTCAACCGAAAGGTTCATGGTTCAAATTCACCAGCCACTTCTAGGAAACCATATACAGAGTTGAAACTGGTGCAACAGCACTTAATAGCAATAACAGTGGACAAAATATTGAATGATGCAGAAAGGATCAGAAGAAGATTGAAAGAATACACAAAGACACTATAACCACCAAGAATATGTATATGTGTGTATATATGTATATATGGACAAAGTTCAACCATTTGAAGAGGTTTCATATGATCTTTAACTGATGGTACTGAAGGAAGATATTCAAGTTGCACCAAAAGCATTGATGAAAAACAAGGCTCCAGGCAGTGTTGAAATATAAATTGAAGTCTTTCAACAAACTGATGTAGTAATGGATTTGCTTACTCACCTATGCTAAGAAATTCATAAGAAAGGTACCTGACTGGACGAGATACATATTAGTGCCCATTCCAAAGAAAGGTGATCCAACTGAATATGGAAATCATTGAACGATATCATTCAAGTATCACATGCAAGTAAAATTTTGCTGAAGATAATTAAAATACGCTTGAAATAGTACATCAGAAGAGAATTGCCAGAAATTCCAGCTGGATTCAGAAGTGGACATGGAACTAAGGATATCATTGTTGACATAAGATGGATTTTGGCTAGAAGCAGAGAATACCAAAAAGATGTTTGAAGTAGTCAAAAAATTCAGTTTGCTTGATTCACAATCAGCACTCATGGAAGCAGCAGTCAAGAAATTAATGGACACATTACATTGGGCATGTTGTTGTCACTGTTAAGTGTAATTCAAACTGACCAGTGGTCTAGTGCTTATCCAACAGGGCCATACCAGGACTCCATTACACATACCTGCTGCAAAAGATGTCTTTAAAGTGTTAAAAAAGAAACATAGATACCAGCTTGAGGACTAAGGTACGCCTGACCCAAGCCATGGTATTTTTAATCACCTTGTATACATGTGGAGTCCTGGTGCGACAATATAGGATAAACACTGAATTGCCAACCACAGTGATTTAAGCCCATCAGCTACTCTCTTGAAAGCATATGCAGGGTCCCTGTGAGTTAGAATTGACTCGACTGCTTTTAACAATAAAATAAAGCCAGGAATGAAAGTTGAACATTGAATAAAGAAAATCTTAGAAGAATTGGTACATTTGAATTATGGGCTAGTTGAAAAATATTGAAATTACCATGGACTTCCAGAAAAACAAAAGAATGAAACACAGCCATCTCCTGAGCCATCCTCACAATTGCTGTGACCTTTGAACCCATTATTGCTATTACCAGGTCAATCCATCTTGTATGGGGTCTTCGTCTTTTTCACTGACCATCCACTTTACTAAGCGTGATGTCCTCCTCAATGGACTGGTCCTTCCTGATAATATGCCCAATGTATGAGAGATGAAATCTCTCCATCCTTACTTCCATGGGGCTCTCTGGCTGTACATCTTTCAAGACAGATTGATTTGTTCTTCTGGTGGTGGTGGTGGTGGTGGTGACTATGTGCTGTGAAGTTAGTTTCAACTCATAGAGATTCTATATAAGGTTTCCAAGGCTGTAAATCTTTACTGGAGAAGAAAGCCTCATCTTTCTCCCACAGAACTACTAGTACTTTCCAGATTTCTTATATTAAAAATTCCCAACTTGATTAGTATCAGTAGTTGGAGCAATCTATACATCCAAGACTTATTTACACAGGTCCTCTGAACACTGACTCTAGGCTTGGCCAATACGACTTGATTTGGGCAATGTGATGTACGCTCATAAGATATTGTGAAGGCTTGAAAAGCACTTGTGAGGGATTGCTGTCTGGAATGTGGCTGCCACTCTATGAGAAAATCTTTTATAGCCTCCTTGAGATGAAGTATCATCTAAAACATCAATGATGTAAGAGAGATGTCCAGTTATCCCAGATGAGTCAACTTTCAACTGACACTCTACTGAAGGTAGTCACATGAGTGAACGCAGGTGAAAGCAGCAGCAGCACTTCATCAACTCGTATAATCATGAGAATTATAATATATTATTTAATTATTTTTTTAAACCACTAAGATTTGGGGTTGTAGCAAAGCAAGTATTATATACAAGTATTATTTGATTATAATGAAAAGGACATTTAAACTATTGTTATTAATTTTTAAAACATGCAAATATTACAACTTTTGAGGCGGCAATTAAAGTTCTTAATATCTACTCCCAAGAGAACAGATTGCAGAGTAAGATCAAAATTCAATAATTTCTATTTAGCTGATGACTTCTATTTACATTGGCATCAAAATAGATATTCAAAATCATTATCCATAAACTTTTAATGCAGCTAAATTCACATATGTTCAACATATTTTGGAAAATTGTGAAAACTCATTAAAAAGTCTATTAAGCAATTGGAAGCTTCTAGAAGGAACAAGAATTTTTTTTTTTTTTCCTTTTAGTGTTCACCAGCATATTTGCAATGAGTCCTGCTGTGGCACTGTGGGTTAATGCACTAGACTGCAAAGTCAGTTTGAACTGCAAAGTCGGCAGTTCAAGCTCACCTGCTGCTCCTCAGAAACCTTATATAGGGTCACTATGGGTTGGAACTGACTCAATGGCACTTAACAACAACAAGCGTATTAACAAGTTCATGTTAGGTAGTTAGAGAATGTTATATAAAATAACTGTAGTTTTAACCAAGTCCTAGAATCTTTTGAGGTATGATTTCCTCATCCAAAAAATGAAAATAATACCATATTATAGATTTTTTGCTTTAGTTTCATGACATTCTGTACACAAAAGATCCCAGAATCTTATACATGTTGTTAAGTGCCATCAAGTCAGTTCCAACTCATAGCAAACCAGTATAAAGTTTCCAAGTAGTAGCTGGTGGGTTTGAACCACCAACCTTGCAATTCCTAGTCCAATGCTTAACCTACAGTGTCATAGCAGGACTCCCTTATACATGTTAGACTCACAAAATATAGTGATATCTAATCCTAATATGGTTGTTTTCAACTATTAAGTGAGTATATAATGTTTATAAAATTGAAAGATTTTTAGACTCTCACTGGTTTGTGTTTATTTTATTATTCTTTTAAAATTATCTGTCTATAAGTTCCTTTAAAAACTTGTGATACATTCTGCACATAAAAGATGTATGCATTAGCTATTAACACTAAAATATATTTAAAATCTTTAGCGCTTCAAATAAAAAAAAAAATTCTGTACTTGTAGGTTGCACACAAGAACTTTATTGGCATTTCTTGCATAATATTTTATAGTTACCATTTCCAACACAAAATTAATTGAAAACTCATTATCTTTGCATGTTTCTGTTTCTCTAACACATTTAAACTTATATTTTTAAAATGTCAGTCAAAAAATATGTCCAGCCATTAATTTACCCTTACTGTATTGTTGTTGTTGTTAAGTGCTGTCGAGTCAGTTTAGACTCTTAATAACCCTGTATAGGGTTTTCAACAAGTGGCTGGTGACTTTGAACTGCTGACCTTGCAGTTCAAACCGACCTTATGGTTGAGTGCTTATTGTACATTTCCCCACAAGGACTCCAGTATTGTATTTAGGTGCTGTCAAGTCAATTCCCACTCATAGTGACCTTATTAGCAACAGAATGAAACACTGCCAGGTGCTGTGCCTTACTCACAATTATTCCCTTATTTAT
>NW_006408526.1:6540884-6543071 GCF_000296735.1 Chrysochloris asiatica
TACCACTGGTGCTTCAAGTACCGGCAGGGTAACCCAGGTTTCAGCTGTACTTCTAAACTAACACAGGGTAGCAAGAAAAACCTGGAATCTATTTCTAAAATTTTGGCCAGTGAATGCCTTTGAATTGCAGCAGAATATTTCCCATTATAGCAATAAAAGATGACTTCCTCAGGTTGGAAAGTGCTCAAGACACCACTGGGTAAGTGGTGTCTCCTCAAAATAGAGTCCACCTTGTTAACATGAATGAAGTCAAGTTTATAGAACCTTCGTTTGCTGATGTGGTATAAGTCAACATAAGAAGCCACACCTGCAAAAAAATCTGTTAATTATCAGAGCATGGGATATACAAAATATAAATCTTGGAAAATTCAAAGTCATCAAAAATGAAATAGAACACCCAAAGACTGATATTCTTGATGATGTTGTTCTGTGACATTGAGTCTGATCTGACACATAGCATCCTTCTGTAGGGTTTATGATGTTGTAAATCTTTTTGGGAGCATAAAACCTCATTTCTCTCTCATAGAGTAGTTTGGGCTTGTAACATCCACTTTGTAGGTTAGCAGTCTAGTCATTATCCTATAGTGCCACCAGTGTGCATTTTGGCTTGCATGGACTTGTTTTAATTTTCTTCAGCTTCAGCCTGGACATGCATATGAGCAATTTATGGTCTGTTCTACACTCTGCCCCTGGCCTTCTTTTGACAGATGATATTGAGCTTCTCCATCATTTCTTTATCCATATGTAGGATTCCTGTGTGTTCCATATGGTGAAGTCAATGTGTATAGTTGTGGTTTAGGCTAGACAGTATGCCATAAATTCAAGCCAGATTCAGAAGATGATGCAGAATAAGAGATATTGCCAATGTCAGAAGGATTGTGGCTCTCTGTTTCACATTCTGCCTCTTCGTTTTACTGCTGCAGCACATCTACCACTCCTCTGGTGTCACAGCCCTCCTGTCCCTAGTCTAGAATGTTCAATATGCTGGGATATTGTAGTCCAAAGGATGCCTTCTACTCCTGCTTCTTCTTTGATGGTAGTGCTATCCCTCCATTCTTCATGATAGTAAGCTGAAATGAACTGGAATAAACCATTTCGAATTGGACAGTCATATGGTATACCATGCCAGGAATGACAGATTGAAGAAGAATCAGTTAACATTCATTATCAAAAAGAACACTTCAAGATCTATCCTGAAATACAGACCTGTCAGTGAGAAGATAATATCCTTATGCCTACAAAGAAGACCAGTTAATACAACTATTATTCAAATTTTTCCACTGCTCTCTAGTGCTTAAGGTGAAGGAATTAAAGATTTTTACCAATTTCTACAGTCTGAAATAGATCAAATATTGCAATCTGCATGCATTAATGATTACTGGTGATTATAAATCAAAAGTCAGAAGCAAAGTTGAATTGTTGTTGTTGTTGTTGTTGTTGTTGTTGTTGTTGTTGTAAAGTGCCGTCGAGTCGATTCTGACCCATAGTTGGAAAATATATTGTTGGTCATAGGAATAATGCTGGAGCTCATATCTGTAAGAACAACAAATTCATTAGAAATACGTATTTTTCGACAACATAAATGATGAATGTACATGTGGACCTTTCCTTTTAGAGCACACAGAAATAAAATCAACTACATCTGTGGTAAGGACAGCAGAGAAATTTAGTATCGTCAGTAAGAAGAAGACCAGGGTCAATTGCAGAACAGGCCATCAGTTGCTCATAAATAAGTTCAAGCTGAAGCAGAACAAAATTAAAGCAATTTCACAAGAGCCAAAGCACAACCTTGAGTATATTCCACATGAATTTAGAGACTATCTAACGAAGACATTTGACACACTGAACACTAACTACAAAAGACCAAATGCATTGTGTGATGACACCAAGGACATCATACATGAAGAAAGTAAAAGGTCATTAAGGTGGATATTAGAAAATACTCTGGAACTTCTTGAATGTATAAAAAAGTAAATGTAAAAAATGATGCAATAAAAAAGCTTAAAAGAAGATTTTAAAGAGCAATTAGAGAAGAAAAAGTATTATAATGACACATGCAAAGATCTGGAGTAAGAAATCAAATAGGAAATTCTCAAACTAAAAGAAATTAAGAAAAACTTCAAGCCTAGAGTTGCAGTGGCACCGGGCAGCCAACCACAAGGCTGGTGGTTCAAATCCACCAGTTAC
>NW_006408526.1:6548028-6548592 GCF_000296735.1 Chrysochloris asiatica
ATTAATGCCCAGAAGGAAAAAAAACTATTCTCCATTAATAGGTACTGAGAGACCAAAAAATGACCACGGTCCTATCTGAGAGACATTAGTTTATTACAGAAAAGAAAAGAAGATATGGTTCACTGACAAAGGGAAGTATTTACAAGGAATAAATCAGCTGTTTCCAGTGACGGTTATCTCGATAATGATGTTTTTCTACACAGGAGTGTGGGCTAGGGTCTTTTTGTATTATGGGGTATACAAGCATCACATCTATAAGGGAAGTTAAGGGTAGTATGTGGAACTAGAAGAGAAAGGAAAACCAAAACTTGCAGGGTTGCCTGCCCCCTTCCTGGAGGACATAGCAGGAGGAGGGGGCTATCTACTCCTTTCTAGATAGCTGGAACAAGCGGGATGTATAGGAGATATGGCTTGAGGTGAACCTTGCATGGTTATTTTGGAGCATTCAATTTGTGTCCCTACAGTTGTCAAAATAAATGTGTGATTAACTAGTTTAGCTATTGACATACACCCCTGAGATGATGCTAAACTGTATGCTAAACACCTAAATTATTCTATTACACT
>NW_006408526.1:6554094-6554863 GCF_000296735.1 Chrysochloris asiatica
TAATAATTTTGGAAAACAAACAAACTATCTCTGAATTAATCCATTAACTTGATGTCCCTAGTTCTTCTTAGTGGTTATCAATGCAGATTACCAATTTAAATTATTTAGGAAACTAAAAGGTGTTCATTGTAAAGTCTAATCCTAAGAGATTCTTACTGCATTAGTCTTTATGTGGCTTCTTTGAAATTATTTTTTAAACTTTCCAGGTGATTTCATTGGTATGCCAGTGTTGAGAACCACTGACCTATGTTGACAAATTTCAAATTGTTTTTACTAATTTTATTTTTAATCTTATATTCAAATTTCTAACTTTCTATTAGACATCTGCATTAATGTATTATTCCACCATGACTTGAAACCTAATACCAGGAAATAAACTATTTATTCTCCTCCAATTACCCTACCCCAACTGTTTTGTATTTTTTACCTTAGTTGATTTTGTCATTCTCTTTTAAACCATAAACCTTTGGAATGTCAAGTTCCTCTTATCTCTTGCTGATGACATTCAATCAGTCTCTACATCCATTGATTATATGTAAATAATAGCTTTGAACTTTAGTTTTCTTATCTGCCTAAATCCTACAACTAAATTTAGTTCAGGCTTTCAATTTTTCTATTATAGAAGCTTTTAAACTCCTAGTAGTATCTCCCCACCTCTAATCCATCAATCTATGTTCCATACTGGAACGTGGCACCTTAATTTGTGAACCTAAATAGAAATTCTGATCTGATCACAATATTCTTTGCTTAATGGATTTCACAACCTACA
>NW_006408526.1:6554963-6562886 GCF_000296735.1 Chrysochloris asiatica
CTACAGTGTCACAGCAGGACTCCCTTATACATGTTAGACTCACAAAATATAGTTATATCTAATCCTAATATGGTTATTTTCAACTATTAAGTGAGTCCATTGATGCTGCCACTTGGCCAAACCATCTTGTTGGGGGTCTCCCTCTTTTTCTCTGACCCTCTACCTTACCAAAAATGATATCCTTCTCCAGCTGACTGATCCCTCCTGACAATATATCTGAAGTATGGGAGATGAAGTTTGACCATCTTGGCCTCCAAGGAGCACTATGGCTGCACTTCTTCCAAAACGGATCTGTTGGTTTGTTTGGCTTAGGATATTTATTATTGCTATTTTACAAATTAAAAAAAAAAAAAAACTGAAACAGAGGGAATTGATGTCACAACCCCAAGATTACATGAATGTCAAGTAGTCAGTCTATGGTAGTTCAGCCCAGCAACTTGAATTGTATTGTTCCTTTATGTTTACAGCATTATGTTAATACTCAGGGAGACAGAAATGATGGGAAAATACTGTTTTTTATCCCAGAGGTTAAACAGAAAGGCTCGGGAGAGTGCTTAATGAAAAATGGCCCATGAAAAAGAAAGCATTGTATTTACTGCTAAACGGTAGATAGCGACTAATTCTAACAAATGCTCTAAATAACTCTAGCTGCAGTTCCTTCACATACATGATTGCAATCCCTACAAAAATCCTATCAGGTAGATATATGTGCCATCTTTTTATAGATCATATACACATCACACACACATATACACATATATACAGTCAAAATTTAAGTCAAGTTACCCAGGAATAAACAGTGAATGAAGATGAAATGGAAGTCTAAGTGTGTTCCTTTGTTCTAACACACAGAGGTGAGCACAAAAGCAGTGGGTCTGGGGAAAGTGTAGGCTAGAATTTTCCTTGGTCTGAAAATATGGGAGAGTTGTAATAGTCTCAAATGGGAATCAAGGGTATTCCAGAAAAATAGGGGTATTCCTTGGATAAGTTGGTGTTTGAAAGCCAAGTCGTGACAGGGGCTAAAACTTTTTGCAGGGTTAATTATAGTAAGTTAGCAACTCTATGTATAACAGAACTAAACACTGCCTGGTCCTGCACCATCCTCATAATCATTCCCATTTTTTAATGCATTGCTGCAGCCACTTGTTGATCATCTCTTTGAGGATATTCCTCTTTTTTTGCTGACCCTTTACCAAGTATGATGTCCTTTTCCCAGAATCATAGCCTAGGTTATATTAATTGGATTTGAATAAGGAATCTGATTAAGAGAGTGAAGACTAATAAATTAATAGGCAGAAGTCTTTGGTGGCAGCGATACAAATATAAAGAGAAGCAAAAACCTAATAAATTATAAGTATCTTGGTAAAACCTTACTTCTTAAAAGTACTTTTCAAATGCATATTCATGTAGAATCTATACTACAAAGGCTGGTTGGATATAATAGATCAAAACAAATAATAATGATAGTAACAGCAACTGATTATTTCAAAGTTAATGTTAAATTTTTATTATTTACTCAACAGTAGTTTCACTGACTGAACTAGAGAAATTGGAGTGAGCACATAATTTCTGTGTAAAAGTGATGATGAACTCAATGATAAAGTTAGTAAAATTGAGATGATATTAAGACAACCAAGTCAAAAATAAAGGAGATATTTCAGTACATGTGACCAAGTCCAGAAGAAGAGAGAGAATCTAAATGATAATTTTTAGATCACTAACATATTTTCCAAAGTTGAGGTTTAAATGGAAAAAGGTGACTGAAGGAGAATATTATGAATTAGCCCTTTAAAAATCCCCATAGTAAAAAAGAAAGGTAGTCATAGAAATCAAACAATCCAATGGATTATTTGAGTAAAATGAAGAGGACAGAGGTGTACGATAAAAGATTAAAGAAAAATACCTTTAACATTTTTGAAGAGGTAGAATGATGCATAAAGAATATTTATATATGTCCAGCACTAAGTGAATGCTAAATTAATAGTTGGTCTTAATCATGGTCTTAGACATGATTCAAAATTGTTCAGTCATGACTAATGATGCAAAACTGGAACCAACTCATTTTTAAATTTTTGATAAACTGTATCACTAGTCAGAATGGAAAAAAAAAATTATGGGTTAATACCCTGTAATAGGAGCCTCAGAAGAAGCATCATAAGCTCTTTTATCCCTTCCTGCCTACCAAATTCTATCTGAGTTGATTTATAAGCAAAGAAAGGCAAAGGGAGCTTCATCTGTAAAGATTACATCCAAGAAAACCATCTGTAGCAGTTGTACTCTGTAATATCTGGGGTGCCATGAGCCAAAATTGACTTGACGACAATGGATGTTTTGTTTGTTTACTTTTTTCTCCCATCTTGTTAAAAGTTTTATATTTTCTAGGAAAACTCCAATGGCAAAGGCAGGAGGAATTATGCATTCTGAGAGAAGGCATCTGTCCTGTGAATCCAATTAGATTCATGTAGAATCTTCCTTTGTCACCATTATACCTGATACTCTGAAATAAAGGAAAACATGACATACTAAAATGCTCAACATGAACTATGTACTAAGCCCATCTTATGTCTATCTCCTGTGAGAAATCTTTGTTTATGAAAACTTAAATTCTATCAGATAATGTAAAGAAGCATTCTTAAACATGCTTGTCACTCCCCATGATGAACACTCTTGAAGTCAATACTCCGAGCTCTTGTTGCCTCAAATAGCCATAATCTTACTGGCATATATAATGGATGGTTACCCATTATTATGAAGGTAAATACAATGTTTGCTTATCTTCTTTCAAGCCAAATTATTTCCACTTTCCTCCAAACCAGTTTTCCTTGATTTAATATTTTTTTGGTGTCCCACGTGTATAAGAGTAGATCTGTGCTCCATAGAGTTTTCAATGGCTGAGTACTCAGAAGTAGATCACCAGCTGACACTGTAAGATAAATAAATACTGGACTGTTAACCACAAGGTTGGCAATTAAAACCAACAAGCCTCTCATAGAGAAAAAGGTGAGGCTTTCTGCTCCTGTAAAGATTTACAGCCCCAAGAAACACCTCTATAGGGTGGCTATGAGTCAGAATCTACTTGTTGGCAGTGGATATATATTTAAAACAGGCCCAAAGATTTGGTAGAGAAGAAACAAAAGGTTCAAAGCATTCCAGTAACTTATCCAAGATAGCATATCTCATAAGTGGTGATTCCAGGATTTTAACCTGGACTGCTAATCACAAAGTCAAGAGTTCAAACCCACCAGTGACTCCTCGGAAACAGGGTTGTTATGCATCAAAACTGACTCGATGGCACTTAACAATAACTACAGCAACAACACAATATAACTTCACTAAAGGTTATGAAAACATTCTTAGGGTTACTACGTATTCATACAATTAATACTACTCATCAATCCTTTTATTCATCTCTTCTCAATTTATATTCTTCACCAAAGCTTTTCAACATCCATTTACTACCCCCAGAGATCTGCCTTCTACTAGACCCTACACTCAGAAAATTAAGACATTGTAGCGTAAAGTCATAGCATTTAAACAGTTACCTGTATTTTCAAATTTGTGTTTTTCTTTTACCCTGAGTCATTGGAAATAATTTTCCTCCTCTTTCTAATGTAATTCTTTATTTATGCTATTAAGTCTATTCACCCAAATTCCTCCGTGTGTTATTTTGTAATCCGACCCTGTATAGGGTTTCTAAGGTGCAGTTGGTGAATTTGAACCGCCGACCTTGCAGTTCAAACTGACTTTATGGCAATGCATTATCCTGCAGCACCACACCAGGACTCCTATAAGGCTTCATTTTACTTCCTTTTCTTACCTTTTCTCTTTAGTGCTTTATTCTCCAAACAGAAAATTAGAGAAACAAAAACCAAATCAAATTTTAATTTAGTACTTTGTACAAGTACATATTTGAGGTTCTTGTTGTTGTTGTTAGGTGCCATTGAGTTGGTATTGACTCATAGTGACCCTATACACAACAGAATGAAACACTGGCCAGTCCTAAGCCAGCCTCATAATTGTTGCCACACTAGAGCCCATTGATGCGGCCACTTTGCCAATCCATCTCGCTGGGGGTCTTCTTCTTTTTCTCTGACCCTCCACCTTACCAAACATGTCCTTCTCCAGCGACTGGTCCCTCCTGACTATGTCCAAATTATGAGAGATGAAGTTTAGCCATCGTGGCCTCCAAGGAACACTCTAGCTGCACTTCTTCCAACACAGATCTGTTGGTTCTTTTGGCAGCCCACGGTACTTTCAGTATTTTCCTCCAACACCATAACTCAAATGCATCAATTCTTCTATGGCCTTCCTTATTCACTGTTAAGCTTTAGCATCCATAAGAGGTTATTGAAAATACCATGGCTTGGGTCAAATGCGCCTTAGTCCTCAAGCTGACATCTTGCTCTTCAACACTTTCAAAAGGTCTTGTGTAGCAGATTTGCCTAATAAAATACGTCATTTGATTTCTTGATTGCTGCTTCCTTGAGTGTTGATAGTTGATCCAAGAAGAATGAAGTCCTTGACAATTTCAATCTTTTCTCCACTGATAAGAATGTTTTGTATTGGTCCAGTGGTGAGGATTCTTTACATTGAGATACAATCCATACAGAAGGCTGTGCTCTTTGATCTTTATCAGTAAGTCTCTTCAGCCACAATTAACACCCACTTCAATTTCCTTCCAATATTGTTAAGTGCCATGTCATTAGTTCTGACTCATAGCAACCCTGTGTGACATTTCTGAGGACTGGCTAGTAGGTTTGAACCACTGACCTTGCAGTTAACAGTCCAGTGCTTATCCTACAGTACCACACCAGGAGTTGTGACAATATTATCTTTTCAAATGGAATTATGAAAGGCAAATAATACAAATTGTATTTATAAACCTCAAAAAGATCCACACTACATAAGGTAACTTTTAGAATCATACTTACATTTTCGCTTTAAGAATAATCACTGGTTGAAAAGTATTTTTTTTTAGTTGTTTTTTTTTATTTTTTAATCATTAATATTATATAGATGGTGCCTGACTGTCACTACAACTGCTCTGAAAGGGATCACATTAGAAGATTTTGGATAGAGTGGGAGAAATTATGGAACATAACTCATAATTAACAATAATAATAAAATAGATTGGGCTTACTGGTCAGAAAGAGACTGTAGAAACCTGAGCCTATGGCCCTTGGCCACCTTTCAGATCTCACACTTGTGGCCTAGTTTTTAGCTAAGCAGTAGATAATTACATAGTAGGGACAATAACCCTAGTAAGGTATACTCACCATACAATGGTCAGCCATTCAGGATCAAAAGGGCAACATTTACCTAAGGGCAAAGTTGAGAAGGGATAGGAAGGTGGGTGGGTTGGAATTAAGAACCATAGGAAGGAAGGGAGATAACTGTAGTTGCCTAGAGGGTATTGCAATCAAAGTGATGATTTTGTTTGTAAACTTGCACACAACTCACAATAAAAAGTTTCAAAAAATTACAATTGTGCTTATAGTTCAATTGTTTGAAAAACAAAACATTCTAACGTATTTAGAAGTCACAGAAAGTAAACAGATGGGTAGATTTGATTTGTTGTAATGTCTCCTTGATTCAGAAATGCTACAATTCCAGAGAGAACAGTTATTGATACTTTGATGTCTAGGTTCACGTTATAATTTGGACTGCTAACCTCCAGGTCAGCAGTTCAAAACCACCAGCTGTTCTGCAGGAGAAAGATGAGGATTCCTGCTCCTGTAAAGTTTTACAGCCTTGGAAACTCTATAAAAGTTTGCTAGGAGTCAGAACCGACTCCACAGCACACAACCACCACCAAATTGGGGCAGTCACGCTGAAATGAGAGAAAGTCCCCAGTTCTACTTTATGAGTTTTTCATATGTATATTTTTAAACAAGAAATAAATTTTATAATTATTGTAACATTCCTAACAATAATGTATGTAACATTTTCAAAGCTGCAATGAAAAGAAACACAATAACTCAGTGATATTTTCTACCTCATATTTCCATCTGCTTCCAAAATACGAAATGTCTTCTAATCCCATTCAAACAGTATAGTCTGTTTATCCCTAATTTGAAAGCACAGGTGCACTTTAATAAAGTCAGTTTCTACTTTCATTAAAATTTCTCCCTACATCTTTCTATTTTGTTTGACATAATACTGCATGTGCTTGAAGACCCATTTCTTCAGAAAGCTTCTTTTCTGGTCTGTTAGCCATTTCTGCAATGGAAAGGCAGTCTAGCTAAGCGATTAAAAGTACAGGTTATTTTAATAACAGTTCTGCCATTTAAAAGCTGTGTGACCTTAAGCAAGTTGTTTAACATTTCTGTACACGGTTTTCTCATCTACAAGTGGACATGGTATGTTATTAAGGTTATTATCTACTAACCTACTTTTGGCACCAAAAGCACTTAGAACATAGACTTGCATATGTAAGTACGTACCCAATGCATCCTCTTCATTGTTGTTGTTAAGTGCTGTGGAGAGGGTTCCGACTCATAGGGTTTCCAAAGAGTTGCTGGTGAACTTGAATTACCAGCCTTTCAATTCAAACCAACCTTGTAGTCCAGTGCATTAACCCTAGTGCCACATCAGGAATATGTTATGTTTTTCCTTGGCATCCTTATAATTCACCTATTGTGACATTTGCTAACTCTATAATTATTGTTCTTGATAAGAGCCATCAAGTCAGTTCTGACTCAGAGAAACCCTTTGCACAGTGGAACAAAACACTGCCCTGGTGCAGCCCCATCCTCACAATCACTGATATATTCAAGCCCCTTACTGCTGCCACTGTGTCAGTCCATCTCCTTGGGGGTCTTCCTGTTTCACTGACTCTCCAATTTCCCAAGCAGGATGTCCTTCTTCAGGAATAGATCCCTTCTGTCCAAAGTACTAGAGATGAAATCTCCCCAACCTCACTTCTAAGGACCGTCTTTACTGTAATTCTTCTAAGACAAAGCCATTTGTTCTCTGGCAGTCCATGGTACTTTCAATAATCTTCTCCAACACCACTAATTCATACGCATAGATTATGTTCTTCATTATTCATTGTTCAACTTTCACATACATATGAGGTGATAGAAAATTAAATGGCTTCAGTCAAGTGTACACCTGATGTATACCTTTTCTGATTTTAAACCATTCAGTATCCCCTTACTCTGTGTGAATAACTAACTGCCTTTTGTTCTACATAAAAGTTACTTATGAGCACAATTAAGTGTTTTGAACTTCCCATTCTTCTCAGTGTTTTCCATAGTTTGTTATGATCCACAAAGTTAAATGCCTTTGAATAGTCAATGAAGAACAACTTATCATTATGGTATTCACTCCTTTCAGCCAAGATCCATCTGATAGCAATCATATCCTTAATTCCATGTTCTCTTTTGGATCTAGCTTGAATTTCTCCATATACTACTATAGACATTTTACAATTATTTTCAGCAAAATTTTACTTACAAGTGACATTAGTGATAATGTTCGATGACTTCTGCACTCTGCTTGGTCACCTTTCTTTGGAATGGGCACATATAAAGAGGTCTTCTGATTGGTTGAACAGGTCGCTGTCTTCCAAATTTCTTGGCATAGACAAGTGAGCACCTCCAGTGCTGTATTAGTTTGCTGATCAAAACATTTCAATTTGTGTTCCATCAATTCCTGGATCCTTGTTTTCTATGAGTGACTTCAGTGCTGCTTAGACTTCTTCTTCAATACCAAAGTTCCTTGAACTGATGGTACCTCTTAACATGGTTGCACATCAACCAATTCATTATGGTACAGTGACTCTGTGTACTCTTTCCCTCCTTTTGATGATTTGTGCATTATTCAATATTTTGAATTTTTGTTGTTACATGTTATAGAGTCAGTTCTAACTCAGTGACATTATACAGGGTTTCTGAGGAGTGGCTGGTAGGCTTGAACTGC
>NW_006408526.1:6565001-6607152 GCF_000296735.1 Chrysochloris asiatica
AAAAAAAAAAAAAAAATCCAAATCCCTTCTAATGTTCAAAAAGCCTCCTTATACAAAATGTATTTTCTTTTCCGGACTCTGTATTTGCACACATTATTCTCTTCCTTACAAATTCCTACTTATTCTATCAGTACCTTATCACAATGGTTTGATTATTTCCTAGTTCTTCTCAGATAATTGAGAAACTTGGAATGGAAGGTTGAACAGCATGCATATGGGACATCTTAATTGGTGGTTCAGCCAGGTATATGGTAGTTTTCACATTGGTCATTGAAATGAAACTGTTTCTGGTACAGAAATGAGACAGTTATTAGTGTCCCAGAGCTGATATGATTCCAGGATGCTGATTCTTTAACAGAAGTGGTTAAGTTAATTAAATAAAGTTAATTAAATAAAAATAGAATTTTAATACCAAGGAGATGCGATACCAGTAGCAGTTTCACTTACTTCCTACCTGTAGCCAAACTAAACAAAATGAAATTTATAAAATAAATAGAAAACAACTCATTGAATTTAGGTACTTCAAGTGTAGATAAATTATACTTTAATTATACATAAATTGTACCTCTAATTTTTACTTTTAAAAATAAAAATAATGAACTCTAAGTAATAACCACGAAGTTGATTTGAACCTCAATGTTGACAGTTCAAACCCACCAGCTACTCCTCAGAAACTCTCCATAGAGCCGTTATGAGTCAGAACCAACTTGACAACACTTAACAACAGTAACAACTAACCTAAGGAACACACTTTCCCAAACAATCTTGGACAATATTCTGTTGTGATTCACAAAATTTTTATTGGTTAATTTTATTGGATAATTAGTCTGTCTTAATCTGAAAGCCCCAGTGTAATCTGATCACATTGGGTGACTCTACTGGTATTTGAAATAGGAGTGGCATAGCTTCTTGCTTCATAGCAGAATGCAAGCACAAATTGAGAGAGGAGTGATGGAGAACAAGCGTAGTGAAATGGGTACTCAATGTAAAATTGTATCAATTTGACTATATATTTGAAAATTGTCATATTAAGAAAATAATTTTGGTAGCATGAAAGAAATCAGTATCAATAACATCTGACAGTCCAATCCCTCAATCTCCTCAATGGGTTTATCATATCTAGATATTAAAAGCATGCTACTAATTTTCTTCCATGTAATTAAGTTGATCTCCTGAAAGCAGGCTCTTCTAGGCCCTGCCATCTCTCACCACTGTCTCTGTTGTTGTAACCCTTGTGGGTCTGTTGTGGGTGACTGCTGTTGAACCCTGCAGAAATACGAAGCACCAGCCATTCCTTCCACAGCACTCTCTTCTCAAACTGAGTTTGATTAATTCATTGCCACAGCCACACAGAACTCAGACAACATACTCATAGTTAGGAGGTTTATTACAGAAATTAATAGGTTACAATACAGGATCAGAAAAGGCTTGGGGCACAGTTGTTCCAGCCTGTTGCTGATAAATTCCCACAGGACACCTTCTCTAAACTTCAGTCTGAATGCACTGAGCTCTAGCTCCATGGATCAACAAACCGCTCCCCCTCTCAAGTACCTGGAGGCCTTCCACTCTGCTAGGAAGCTTCCTGCCCAAAGTCCTCAACTTTACCTGCTCAGTGAGCTGGGAAGCTCAATGCTCTATCTTGTGTTCTTTTTCTTGGTTCTTTTGCTGCTGCTCCTCTGCTACTCCCCCAACTTTCTGTCCCTGGGTTAAGGAGGTTCAGTGCACAGGGATCTCGGGCTCCAAGGGATGTGCTCCCTTCTGGACTCTTCGTCTTTGATGATAGTGAGATTCTCCTCCTTCTGTTTTAGTGATGGCGCACTAGAATTTCAAGTTTTTACAATTAAAATTAACTTTGGTAACATCCACAGCTGAACCATGTCATCCTATCCGTATCTTCTCCCATCTTCTCTTACCCATATCTTGAAGGAACAAATTGTGTTTGGTGGGAGTTACAGACTCTGGCTAGAAAAGACATTAGATAATTTACTATACCACAGACCCTTTCCATGCTTCTCACTGTCATTAGTGTTACAGCCCTTGACCATGTTAGCTCTTTTAGGAAACTCCATGCCTCCTCTCTCTCTTGGCTACTCTTCTTTTTGCTTCTTTCTGTCTGGCTAGAACGTCTGTGAACTGGCTGCTGTAATACACAAACTTCTTAATGATTTCAAGGCATGACACTTCCACCAAACACTTCCTTTGCTTAGTAAGAGTGTCTTGACTACATCGTACCTCATTTGTATAGGCTACTGACTAATCCTGGCAACAGTATATACTAATAATGAAGCCAGGTGCAGCACAGAACCAGGCAGAAAGTATCAAAAACAAGTTATTTACAGTTTATCCAGGAAATGTTAATCAACTTGGCAAAAGTAACAGGTACCTGGGTAAAGAAACAGGAGCAAAGGTAACTACTCAGAGTTGAGGAGAGAAATCTCTGAAGCTTTCTTCCAAACAACCAAGACAAAAAGGCATTTTAAGGAACTAATTTCACCAAAGTAGCTTTGGTTTTCCATAATAATGCATGATAAAACTGTTAAGTGTCTGAAATGAAGGTTAATGATGTGAATCTTCTTTCTTTGGTATGTGTAGATTTATTTTTATTTTCAATATTAAAAATATACCACTTATCAAACTATTTAGAAATAAAATATAACAAAACTAGAAGAAAAGAGAACTGTGCCATAGGATTTTCAAAGCAGTGAATTTTACCTGAGCAGATCACAAGATCTTCTGCAGAGGTGCTGATGGGTTCAGACCACCAACATTTTAGTTAGCAGCAGAATACTTAACTGTTGCATCACCAACTCTCCTTATATATATATATATATATATTTAGAAAATATATATATATTTTTTTCTAAATAGAAATCTGTCAATAATATGTATTCCAGTAGTGTTCATTGTAATCAGTAGTAATGAACTCATTGTGACAAAACAATTAAATAAAAAATAGAAATATAGTTCCATATAATAACCTTTAAAAAAAAATCCTTATTCTGTGATATTGTTGCCTTCTGGATGTAAGTTTGTTTGACACTCTGCACCTAAAGAATTGTGAAAGAGTTGAACTTGACTACAGTCAAACAAAACACCTGCACAAACTGACTTTAAAGCACAAGCAGTTTATTGGCAAAGCAAAAGAATGTACTCAAAGTAAAGAACAGGTCTGTCTTTTCAGAATAGACCAGACCCAGATGGGGTCTTGGATTTGCATTTTTAATGTATCTGCTCTAACATATGGTAATAAAGGTGAGGAATTCAGTATGCTAATAAAACAAAACTGACTTTAAAGGTCATCTTGGTTCCAAATGCTAGGCCCAGGTTTAGGTAAAGTCCCCAGCTAGAGATTTTGACTGGGTGGTTGGTGGTGTAATTTTGTTTGTTCTGTTTGGTGGTTTGGTCTTGAAATTTCTTTTCCTTTGTTGTTGACTGCACTTGGTGCTATATTCTCTACCATGGTCCCAGGCCCTGTTTCCTTTTTTCCTTGCCCCTAGGCTACCCCTCTCAGTTTGCTTATAGTGTGTTAAACACTCCAGCTATAAGGTATTAGTATATAGTAAGTATACAATTTTTATTTCTTATTTTCAAGACCTTGATTATTGTCCTTTAAAGAGCCAATTTTTTTTTTTAATCCTGATCACATTCATTTAAAATGTTCATTATTCACTTCACACATTCCTATGAAAGATAGAAACATATGCCCACAAATTGGTTGTTGGCTGTGAGCTGTTACTGTTATAACTATTTCTTCTTGTTAAGTGCCATCAGTCAATTGCAACTCAGAGCAACCCTGTATAGGGGTTCTGAGGCTTTAAATCTCCATGGCAGTAGAAAGCCTTTTCTTTTTTCCAAAGAGTAGCTGGTGGGCTCAAACCGTTGAGTTTGTGGTTAGCAGTCCAGTCTTTTCCTTCATATATATCATGTTCCTCTTATAACTGTTTATTATCCCCAAATGTGGCCATTTCTGATTTACTCAGATTCTTTCCTGGGTAATTTTGAAACTTCCAGATAATTTAGGATTTAGCACTTTTCAAAACATGTTTTCTCAATTTTAGGTGATTTTCTCTAGCAAAACTAGTAGTATCAGAAAACATTTGTTATAACAATTTTTTCTCTCTTAAACTTTTAGCTTTTTTTCTGAAAATCAAAAGTTGATATTGGTATGCTGTATTATGACAATAGATAAAATTCCATAACTTTCTTATCTTAATTAAATTTCCCTGCCAGTTTATCTTCTTTTAGTGAAAAAGACTGAAATGCTGGCTAACAAGACAAGTTGTGAGGAGTGGAAATTCCAAAATACTTAATGGTGCTCCTTGCTGAACCTTTTCATTAACCAAGAGGCAGTCTTGAACAGAACAAAAGGATATTGCCTGCATTAAATACATGAAAGTGTGTGTCAGGGTTTTATTCTTTCAGTATACTTACTCAATCTGTATACTGAGCAAATTATCAGAGAAGCTCGACTATATGGAGAACTTGCCATCCGGATTGTAGGAAGACTCATTAACAACTTCTGATATGCAGATGATTCAACCTTGTTTGCTGAAATCCAAGAGGACTTGAAATACATACTTAAGAAAATCAAAGACTTCATATGGATTCCATACACCTCAATATAAAGAAAACAAAAAGCCTTACATTTGAACCAATAAGCAACATCATCATAAACAAAGAAAACAGACATTGTCAAGAAGTTCATTTCACTTGAATCCAGAATCACACTTATGGAAACAGCAGTCAAGATATCAAATGACATCTTGCATTGGGAAAATTTACTGCAAAAGATCTCTTCAAAGTGTTAAATAGCAAAGATGTCACTTTGAATACTTAGGTTCACCTAACTCAAGCATGGTATCTTAGTGGCCTCATATATATATGAAAGCTGGACAACGAAATAAGGAATACTGAAGAAGAATTTATTCCTTTGAATTGTGGTGTTATGGAAGACTATTAAATATACTATGGCTTGCCAGAGGAATAGAACAAATCTGCCTTGGAAGAAGTGCCAACCGAGTACCCCTTGGATGTGAGTATCAATGAGACTTAGTAGGTGTTATCAGGAGTGATCATTCCATGGAGGAGTCCAGACTTGGTAAATAGAGGGTCAACAAAAAAAGGAAGAACTTTAATGAAGTAGGTTGATAAAGTGACCGCAACAGTTGGCTCCACACGACAATGATTGTGAATCTGATGGTGCAGGACTGGGCAGTACCTCTTTCTGGTGTATGTGGGGTTGCTACGAGTTTGATTTGAACCAGCTCGATGGCTCCTAAGACAACATTTCTAATTTAATTCAAATTTATTACAACTGGAATTTACATCCTGTTGGTACACAATTTTACCTTTATGGGTAAAATCAATGCATGAGGGTGTGCACTGTAATCTCTCCAAAAGGAGATACCATCAACTGAAAATCCTCATAATAATAATACTTTATCAGTGTTAAAAGAAGACATTTTTGTCCCTGTAATTTGTCATTTGTTATTGAAGTTGGAAATTACATATAAAATTTGTATGTCTTTTTTGAATTGTCTGCTTATATTAATACCCAATTTTCTATCAGCATAATAAAATTGACAAAGACCAGATTAACACATAGTGATAGCAGTGTTGTTGAAATCGCCTCTTGATTAAGGTGTAGAAATTAAGATATATATATACATGCATGTATGTGCACTGCAAACATACATACACATACATGTATAATATTTTTTCATAATAAATCTTTCATATTCAGTTTAACAGGGTTTTAATAAATATTATAATTACATAATGTTTTGGAGATTTTTTTCACTCCTTTTGGTGTTTATTCAATTTTGATTTTAGTTTACTACCAGTTGTCATGGGGTCCACTTCAATTCATAGCAACCCTGTATATATCTGAGTATTATTGCACTCTGTTGAGTTTTCAACGGCTGTCATCTTCCAGAATAGATTGTCAAGAATTCTTTCAGAGGCACTATTGGTCAAATTCAAACTGTCAGCCTCTCAGCTAATAGGAACACTTCACCATTTACAGCTCCTAAGAATTCCTATGACATGCTGGTGGTAGTGGTGGTGGTGTGCCATGGAGTCTGCTCTGATTCACAGCGACCCTGTATAGGGTTTCCAAGCCTGAAAATCTTTATGGGAACAGAAAGCCTCACATTTCTCCCGCGAAACGGCTGGTAGTTTTGAACTGCTGACCGTGCGGTTAGCAGCCTAACTCATAACCACCACGCTACCAGAGCTCCTTTCCCTCAAAATGATTGCAAAAAAATTTCCAGCCCCATTTAAAAATAGCTCTCCTCTGTCCCTACTCATCCAAAGTTCAAACATTTGGTTTAAATTATTTTTTATATAAAATTTGATTTCTCAGCTTTCTACGTTGTTGTTGTTGCTAAGTGCCACTGAGTCACTTTTAACTCATAGTGACCCTATAGAGGGTTTTCAAAGAGCAGTTTGTGAGCTTGAACCACCAACCTTAACGTACATACTGAAAGCGCATTAACCCACAGAGCCAAACCGGGACTTCTTTCATAATTTTACCTCTACTAATGTGCATGTGGTTGTTAAATGTCACCCAGTCGGTTCTGACTCTTAGCAACCCTGCATAGGGTTTCTGAGGCTGTAAATCTTTACAGGAGCAGAAAGCCTCATCTTTCTCCGGAGGACCAGCTGGTGGGCTCAACCTGTCGATCTTATAGTTTGCAGTCTTTTGCATATACTCTTGAGTCACCATGCTTGCTTATGTACAAACTACATTTATAATTATTAATGCCGTCAGCATTATTAACCTTATATACTGTGTGGCACTGTACGGTAAGTGCAGGACCGAGAGGTCAGTTTGAACCATAAATTTGGCAGTTCAAACTCAACAGCTGCTCCTATACTCTAGGTCTCTATGAATCGAAACCGACTTGACAGGACATAGCAAAAACAACAATACTGCATTTTAAATTTTAATAAATGCAGAATGAAGTACATTTTATTTTATTTTTATGTTATTTAACAATTTTTACTTATTTTTTTTCTTCCAGTTAAATCTGGGGTTATATGATTATGATCCAAGAATTAATCATTCTGGTTTTAATTAGAACAATAGCTCAAAAAATGATTTGGGGAGAATGTCTATCTTAGGCTGGGTTTTCTAGAGAAGTAAAACCAGTGAAATACACACACACACACACACACACACACAAGTTTAGAAAACAGCTTACAGTTGCAGAGTCCCAGGTCCCCAGCATGAGAGAGAAAGCCTTTCCCACACGCCTATTATATTGGGAGCAGGCCAGCAGACTCCAAGGAAGAATCCTGTTAATTGAATGGCTGCTCATAGCCTCTAATCATAAAGTTAGCTTTGCCTGTATTATAGGTATAATTAACATATGAATAAGCACATCTCAACTAGTAAACTTCTGGAAATTCTAGCCTAGTCAAGTTGACACAGAACCCTAACCATTAGGATATCTATCTTTGTAATTCTTAATTTTTTAAGAAGAGAGTTTTTATTCTTTTTTTTTAAATGTCTCTCTAGAAAATTTTATGAGTTTCAACTATATTGCCTTCAACATTACAACCATTATTGCCTGCAATAATCGTGTGTACCTGGGATGTAATAGAAGAAATAGAACAGACCACAGATTTAATAGAACGGATTTAATCTCTGCCATTAAATACTTTACGTAGTACTGAATCTTTGTCGTCTTTCTAATGGTTGCAGTTTCCTTCTCATCCATTATTGCCTTGATTAAAACTTCCTGACAATATTAATACTGGTTATACCATAAAGTTCTTTTTTTCCATTCATTAAGGGGAATACTTGCAGTGTGCAGTCATTTTGATAGTTTGTAGTACATTAAAGTATTTTACTTGTTTATTAGAATACTTTATTTTAATTAGGAATGAATGAGTTTTGCCGAATGCATTTGTGGGGATATATTTTAAATTTTTTTTTTCTTCCCTTCTTTGGAAATGGTTAAGGAGCCATGATGGCACAATAGTTAAAACACTCACTTGCTAACCAAAAGGTCTGCAGTTCAAACCCACCAGCCACTCCATAAGAAAAAGATGTGGCAGTCTGCTTCTATAAGGACTTACAGCCTTGGGAACCCTTGGGACAGTTCAACTCACCCTGTAGGGTTACTGTGAGTTGGAATTCCACTCCATAGAAATGGGTCAGTTTGGGGTTTGGTTTTGGGAATAAGTAAATGATGTTTGCTTTGTTTCTTATTTTAATGAGTTAAAATTTTTATAACATTTGTCTAATTTCATTTTGCGCTTCATATGTGTGGTTTTATTGTTGTTGTTAAGTGCCTTCGAGTTGGTTCCAACACATAGCAACCCTGTATAAGGTTTCCGGGTAGCGACTGGTGAGCTTGAACCACCGACCTTGTGTTTCAAACCAACTTTACAATCCAGCACATGAATACACAGTACCACATCAGAACTCCACAGCAACACTAAGGGCTCCATATATATGTTGTTGTTGTTGTTGTTGTTATGTGCCGTGGAGTTGATTCCAACTCATAGCAACCCTGTACAGGGGTTCCGAGACTATAAATCTTTACGGGAGCAGAAAGCTTCATCTTTCTCCCGTGGAACAACTGGTAGTTTCGAACTGATGACCCTGAGATTAGCATCCCGATTCGTAACCACTACGATACCAGAGCTCCTTCCATATATATGAGAGGGGTTCAAAAAGTTGCGGAAAATGGAAATAAAATACAATGGAATTTTGTCACATTTTTTAAAAGCACATATATATGATGTTGTTAGGTGCTGTGGAGTTGGTTCCAGCTCATAGCAACCCCAGATCTAACAGAACAAAACACTGCACAATTCTGCCTCGTTGTCACAATTTTTTCTATGTTTGAGCCCATGTTTGTTGCTGGCACAGAGTCAGTGTATTTCCTTGATGATCTACCTCTTTTTAACTGACCATCTACTCTTCTATGCATGATGTCCTTCTCCAGGGAATTGGGCTTCCTGGTAACATGTCCAAAGTACCATTCTCATTTTTGAGTAGCATTTTGACTATACTTCTTTTAAAGCAGATTTGTATGTTACTATTTAATAGAACTGTTCATTATGTAGTACTATTCAACATATAGTACTATTCAATAGTTCTATTAAATAGTATCATTAAAATCTATACATATGTTTAAAAGGTAAAACATGTCACTCTATACATTCTGGTATGGCACTGTGAGTTAATGTGCTGGACTGTAAAGTCGGTTTGAACCACAAAGTTGGCAGGTCAAGCTCACCAGCTGCTCCTCGGAAACCCTATACAGTGTTGCTATGAGTAGAAACTGACTTCCTGACAGTTACCACCAACAGCATTCAATATATGAAAGCTAACATGACATTAGTATTTGCGGAAGACTAATTAACAGCCTCCAATATGCATTTGCTACAACCTTGCTTGCTTCAAGCAAAGAGGACTTAAAATACTGATGAAAGTCAAAGACCACCATCTTCAGTATGAGTTGCACCTCAGTGTAAGGAAAACAAAAATTCTCACCAATGGATCAATAAATAACATTATGATATGTGGGAGAAAGATTGAAATTGTCAAATACTTCATTTTGCTTGGATCCACCATCAACATTCATGGAAACAGTAGTCAGGAAATCAAAGGATGTAATTCATTAGGCAAATTACTGCACAAGACCTCTTTAAAGTGTTCAAGAGCAAAGATGTGAGTTTGCTCTTGACCAAAGCCATAGTATTTTCAATAGTCTCATATGCATGTGAAAGTAGGACAATGAATAAGTAAGATTTTAGAAGAATTGATGCATTTGAATTATGGTGTTAAAGAAGAATATTAAAGTACCAAGGACTTTCAGAAGAACAGACAAATCTGTGTTGGAAAAAGTACAGCCAGAATGCTCCTTAGAAGCCAAGATGGCCAGACTTCGTCTCTCATACTTGGGACATATTATCAGGAGGGACCAGTTCCTGGAGAAGGACATCATGCTTGCTAAAATGCAGGGTCAATGAAAAAGAGGAATACCCTCAAGAAAATGGATTGGCACGCTGGCAACAGCAATGAGCTAAAACATAACAACAGTTGTGTAATTTGCACAGGACCCTGTTTTGTTTGTTGTGCATAAGATTTGTTGAGACAGAACCAACGTAAAGGTGCCTAACAACAACAAAACATTTCATAGAAATATTTATATTTCACAGAGCAAACCAATCCATACATTATAGGGCATCTAAACTAAAACAATTTTCTATCTAATTCTTTCCTATTCCTTTTGATTGGTTTTAAATTATGTTTGGGATTTCTTTTAGCCCCTAAACACTAAATTGTTTGAGTAAATATAGAAAATAGAATAGTGCCCATTCATCAAAATGAACATGAATGCTAATGGAGTATATTAAAATGCAGAGCAAAAGATTAAAATTCTTAGGACTTTTCTGGGCTCAGAAGAAAATTGAGCATGAAAGGATCAACTGGTCATACTCTCTCAGTTTCACTGATACTTTAAAAATATTTTTAAAAGAAGATGAATATTGGTAAGAATGGAAGCAAAGTGCTTTCAATCATAAAATTCAGAATGTCATTTGATCTTTTCCTTTACTTCATAAGTAAATGCTATTTATAATAAATTCTAGTAATAAAAAAATTAATCATTTCAATCCTATTACAAATTATTCATTTATAGCTTCTATGGAGTCCTGGTGCGGCGCCGTAGGATAAACACTAGACCATAATTTTGGTTTGAGCCACTATGTCGGTAGTTCAAACTCACCAGCCACCACTTGGAAACCCTATACAGGGTTGCTATGAGTCATAACTGACTTAATAGCACTTAAGTACAACAACAGCATACCTTCTATACAAGCCCACCAGCTGATCCAAAGGAGAAAAATGAGCCAGTCTGCTCCCATAAATATTTATAGCCTGGGAAATGCTACACAGGGTTGCTCTATGAGTCAGAATCAACTCTATGGTAGTGGATTTGGATTGGAATTTTGTAACTTCAGTTTTAAGAACCCTGGTAGTTTAATGGTTAAAAGCTCAACTGTTAACCTGAAGGTCTGCCATTTAAATCCACCACTGCTCCATGGGAGAAAGATGGGGCAGTCTGCTTTTGTAAAGATTTACAGTCTTGGAATTCATATGGGGCAGTTCTACTCGGTTCTCTGAGTTAGTATGTGTTGGAATTGACTAACAACAATGTGTGTGGTTTCAATCATACCTTCAATTAGCATTAACTCCATGTACTAGACTTCTGAAACAAAGAAACGCCTGCAGTGATCTTACTTGATTTCATCCCATTCTGGGTCGCAAGTAAATATTGGTTTTAGTGTTGGTGATTTATGGTAACCTCAAGCACAACATGACAAAACATTGTCAGGTTTTATGAAATAACAGAATTTACAAAATGGTGTAATTTCACAGAAAGTTGGATGCTTTTTTTGGTGCCAATTTTGAAGGTAGATACAATAGAAATTGTCTGATTATATATACCAACTACTCACTTATTGACTATCTCATCCAACTTTTCACATATGACAATAGCAAAATAAATCTAATACATATTTTTGGCATTAGTTATGTAAGTTATGAAGAAAAAAATGTGGTATTAGGATTGGAGGAAGACTCATTAACAACTTGCGATATGCAGATGATACAATCTTGCTTGCTGAAAGTGAAGAGGACTTAAAATATTCACTAATGAAGATCAAAGACCACAGCCTTCATTATGGATTGCATCTCAATGTAAAGAAAAATCCTCACCATTGGACCAATAAACAACATTCTAATCAATGGAGAAACGATTGTTATCAAGGACTTCATTCTTCTTGGATTAACACTCATGGAAGCAGTAGTCAAGAAATCAAACGACATATTGCATTAGGCAAATCTGCTGCACAAGGCCTTTTTAAAGTGTTGAAAAGCAAAGATGTCAGCTTGAGGACTAGGGTGCACCTGACCCAAGCTATGGTATTTTCAATAACCTCATATGCATGTGAAAGCTGGACAGTGAATAAGGAAGACCGTAGAAGAACTAATGCTTTTGAGTTATGGTGTTATTGAAGAGATATTGAAGGTGCCATGGGCTGCCAAAAGAACCAGTATATGAGGAGGTACGTGAGCTGAACAGAAAATTTCAAAGGTCAGCTCGAGAAGATAAAGTCAAATATTACAACAAAATGTGCAAAGATCTGGAGTCAGGAAACCAAAAAGGAAGAACACGCTCAGCATTTCTCATGATGGGGGAACTGAAGAAAAAATTCAAGCCTTGACTTTTGTTATTGAAGGATTCACTGGGCAAATTATTGAATGATGCAGAGAGCATCAAAAGAAAATGGAAGGAATATGCCAAATCACTGTACCAAAAGGAAATGGTTGATGTTCAGCAATTTCAAGAGATTGCATATGATCAAGAGCCAATGATACTGAAGGAGGAAGTCCAAGGTGCATTGGTAACTAACAACAGCAATGGCAACTTACATACATTGAGCTTATTGATATAATGCCTGTCTAAATTAGTAATGTTTAAATGCTCAGTTACTAACTCTATGATACTGAAGAAAGAAGTCCTAAGTGCATTGAAGTAATTGTCAAAGAATAAGGGACCAGGAATTGATGGAATAAAAATTAAAATATTTAAAGACAGTGAGGCGGCGGCATTGGAGGCACTCATTCATCTATGCCAGGAAATTTGAAGGACAACTATCTGGCCACCTGATAGGAAGAGATCCATATTTATGCCCATTCCAAAAAGAGGTGACCCAACAGAATGTGGAAATTATCAGACAATATTTTTGCTATCCCTTCCAAGTAAAGTTTTCTCTGATGGTAATACAGGAACAGCTACAAGCATACACTGACAGAGAACTTCCAGAGGTTCAAGCTGGTTTCAGAAGAGGCTGTGTAATGAGGGATCTCATTGCTGTTGTCTGATGGATCTTAGCCAAAAGTAGAGAATACCAGAAAGATGTATACCTGTGCTTTATTGACTAAGCAAAGCCTTCCGATTGTGTGGATCATGACAAGCTATGGACAACATTGTGAAGTATGAGTATTCCAGAGCACTTAATTGTGCTCATGAGGAATCTGTACCTGGACCAAAAAGCAGTTGCTCAAACAGAACATGGAAATACTGAATGGTTTAAAATTAAGAAAGGTGTGTGACAGGGTTGTATTCTTGCAACATACTTATTCAACCTGCATGCTGAGCAAATAATCCAAGAAGCTTGATTATATGAAGAACAACATGGCATCAGGATTGGAGGAAGACTCATTAACAACCTGTAATATGTAGATGTAAAGAAAATGAAAATCCTTACCACTGGACCAATAAACAACATTCTTATCGATGGAGAAAAGATTGAAGTTGTCAAGGACTTCATTCTTCTTCAATCAACTATCAACACTCATTGAAGCAGCAGTCAAGAAATCAAATGATGCATTAGGCAAATCTGCTGCACAAGACCTTTTGAAAGTGTTGAAGAGCAAGGTTGAAAGGTGTCAGCTTGAAGTCTAAGGTGTGCCTGACCCAAGCCATGATATTTTCAATAACCTCATATGCATGTGAAAGTTGGACAATGGATAAGGAAGACTGTAGAAGAATTGATGCTTTTGAGTTATGGTGTTGGAGGTGAATATTGAAAGTGCCATGAGCTGCCAAAAGAACCAATAGATCCATTTTGGAAGAAGTGCAGCCAGAGTGCTTCTTGAAGGCCAAGATGGCCAAACATTGTCTATCATACTTCGGACATAGTGTCAGAAGAGACCAGTCATTGGAGAAGGATATCATGCTTGATAAGGTGGAGGGTTAGAGAAAAATAGGAAGGACTCCAGTGAGATGGATTTGCAAAATGGCAGCATCAATGGACTCAAGTGTGGCAACAATTGTGAGGTTGGCCCAGCATCAGGCAGTGTTTCATTCTGTTGTTCATAGGGTTGCTATGAGTTGGTACTGACTCGATGGTACCTAACAACAACAACAACAACAAACTTTAGTACATGGTCTTTGACACTGCACTGCAAAGTTGTTTTGAACCACAAAGTCGATGGATCAAGCTTACCAGCGGTTTCTCAGAATCCCTATACAGGGTTCCTATGTGTTGGAAACAACTTGATGGCACTTAACAACAACAACATCCTTGTCATAATATGTCTGCACAGGATCTAGTTTGAAGCAGTTAGAAAGATCAGACATCAGTTTGAAAAGAGCCAATATTAGAGCAAAATGAATTCTGCTAATATCAAATATATGGTGAAGCTTGGGTGGAAGAATTGTGAAATCACTGGCGCTTTATAAAAAGTTTATGGGGACAATACCCCAAAGAAATTGGAAGTTTACAAAAGGATAACTCGTTTTAGGAAGGGACAATAACAGACTTTCCACATCAATTTTATTGGAAACAATTTTGTTTTTGTCCTAGTGAAGAGAACTAGAAATTATTGGCAGAAACAGCAGCTAACAACAAAGACCTCTCAACTGGTTCCGCTTACACAATTCTGACTGAAAAATTAAAGTTGAGCAAGCTTTCTGCTCAAAGTGCACCAAAACTCTTTTACCCAGATCAGCTATGGATAAGAAGAGAAATTTTCATGGAAATTTTAAACTAGTGAGATCAAGATCCTGAAGCACTTTTTGAAGAATTATAACAAGAGATGAAATATAATTTTATAAGTACAACATTGAATACAAAGGACAGTCATAGCAATGGTTTCCAAGATGTGTAACTGGTCCAGTGAAAGTAAGTGCAAACTCAGGAAGAGCAAAGGTCATAGCAACAACTTTTTTGCGGAAGAAGCTCAAGACATTTTCCTTGTTGACTTTCTGGAGGGCCAAAAACAATATCTGATTATTAGTGTTTTGAGAAAGTTAGCCAAAAAGTTTTGGAGAAAATACCCAACAAACTTCATCAGAAAGTCCTTCTCCACCACAATAATGTCTGGGCTCATTCCTTTCATCAAACAAGTGCAATTTTGTAAGAGTTTCAAAGAGCTGTCATTAGGAATACAGCTTACAGTCTTAATTAGGAATATTCCTTCTGCCTTCTTTTTGTTTCCTAATCTTAAAAAAATTTCTAAAGGGCACCTATTTTTCTTCATTTAACCATATAAACAGAAAACATTGACATGGTTAAAGTCCCAGGACTCTTGGTTCTTTAGGGAGGGAATAAATGGCTGGTGTCATCACCTAAAAAAGTATCTCTAATTTGATGTTGTTGTTGTTGTTGTTAAGTGCTGTTGAGTTGATTCCGACCCGACCCGTAGCAACCCTGTATAGGGTTTCCAAGGAGCAGCTGGTGAGCGTTAACCACCGATCTTGCATTTCAAACAACTTTGCAGTCTGATGCATTAGCCCACAGCGCTATGTAAAGAAATTAAATTTATATATTTTTTACTTTTATCTTTTAATTCCTTTATTTTTTTTTTAACAAATTTTTTGAAATCCTCTTGTATAATTAAGGTTCAGAGTTGTGTTTTGCCTTGTAGATATAACTTCACATAGTGTTTACCTCCTGTGTGACTTATTTCTGTGTCTATTCTTTTTATAAGACACCACCTAGAAAAGATTAGGATTGGGACCCTTGCCACTCCACTATGATCTCATTTAATTTAACTGATAACAAAAGAAAAACCATTCTTTCTAAACAAATCACATTCACCAGTACATGGGTTAGCACTGTATATATTTTGGAGGCATAATTCAATCCATCCTAAACTTAATATCTGTAAGCCATATATAGAACAATATCTAAAACAATTAAAAGCATTATAAAATTGTTCATAATTTATATTACTTGATTGTAGCTATTTTATTGTCCTTGAGATACACTGTGTGTCTATTTTTCAAACTTTGATTTGAACTGTATTTCCCTACCATCTAAAATATGAGGGAGCTTCAAAAACTTTGTAGAAAAATGAAAATGAAAAGATAATGGATTTTTTTTATACCTGGAACTGTTGCCATTGACCCTATACCAATGCATATTGAAGACCTGACATGTCACTTACAGTGAAATTTTTACTGCGGCTTATGTGACTAACGATCATATTGTTAGTTCAAAATCAGGGCTGAGTCTTATTAGGCAAATATATATGATATTATCAAAATTAGATGAGGCTTTACACATATCAACTTGCTATCCCACTGAAGATCAGATAATTGTATTTGACTTTGAGGATTACCTACCACCACTTATCTTTCAGTTTGTATTACTGTGGTAGCTTGCATGTTACTGTGATTCTGAAAGCTATTCCACTGGTATTTTAAACACCAGCAGTCATCCATGGTGGACAGGTTTCAGCTGTGCTTCCTGACTAAGCGTGGGAAGGAGAGACAGACTACTTCCAAATATTTGCTGTTGTTGTTAGATAGCATCAAGTTGGTACTGACTCATAGTGATCCTATGCACAACAGAATGAAACACTGCCCAGTTCTGTGCCAACCTAACAATTATTGCTACTTTGAACCCTTAATTGCTACCATTGTGCCAATTCATTTCATTGAAAATCTTCCTCTTTTTCTTTGACCCTCAACTTTACCAAACATGATATGCTTCTCCAGGGACTGGTCACTCCTGACAATATATCTGAAGTATGAGAGACACAATCTGACCATCCTAGCCTCCAAGGAGCACTCTGGCTGTACTTCTTCCAACACAGATTGGTTTGTTCTTTTGGCAGTTGAAGGTACTTTTAGTATTCTCCTTTAACACCGTAACTCAAATGCATTAATTCTCCTACGGTCTTCCTTATTCAATGTCCAACTTTCAAATGTGTATGAGTTTATTGAAATAATATTTAGCCACTGAAAAACCTTATGAATAACTGTGGAACCCTGTCAGTAACAGAGAGTATTAACAGATATAGTGCCAGAAGATAAGCCCCTTAGTTTAGTAGGCATTCAAAATATAACCAGGGAAGAGCTGCCTCCTTAGAGTAGAGTTACCTTGATGACATGAATGGAGTAAAGCTTTTGGGACCTTCATTTGCTAATGGGGAACAACTCAAAATGAAGAGCAACAGATGCAAATACCCATTAATAGTTGGAACATGGAATGTACAAAGTATGAATCTAAGAAATTTGAAAGTTGTCAAAAATAAAATGGAACACAAACATCAATATCCTAGATATTTGTGAACAGAAATGGACTGATATTGGCCATTTTGAACCTGACAATCACATGGTTTACTACCCAGGCAAACTGAACAGGAATGATGTCATTTTCATCATCAAAAAGAACATTAGAACATTTCCAGGTAAATCTTGAAGTATAATGCTATTTGTGATAGGATTGTATCAATATGCCAACAAGGAAGACCTGTTAATATAACTATGTTACAAACTTATGTAAAAACCACTACAGCCAGTGATGATGAAATTGAAGAATTCTTCAGTCTGAAATTGATCAAACATGCACTCTTTGGGCTCAACCATAACAACAAATATGAGGATGGTGCCGGATCAGGCAGTGTTTTCTTCTGTTGTGCATATAGTAGCTCTCAGTCAGAACCAACCTGATGGTACCTAACAACAACAAAATGGTGCAGGAACTCTGAAAGTCATGATAGTTGTTGCTATTGTTGTTAAGTGCCATCTAGTAAGTTGTGACTCACAGCGAACATGTATAGAGTTTCTGAGGAGTGACAGGTGGGTTTGAACTACTGACCTTGTGGTTAGCAATCCAGTGCTTATCCTAAAGGACTATACCAGCACTCCAATTACTTGTACCTTTTTCTTCACAAACACAAGTATCTTGTTCCTGAGGATATATTAATCAATGAGTCAGAAAATATGGCAAGACAGAATTTTAATCTTACTGAGTATGTCCTGTCATGTAGTACTTTAATTGAGGCTTAACTAGTCCTATTTGTTATTTTACTAGGTTGGCTATTCCAATGAGTAACATCTATGACCAGTGATTTTGTAAAAGTCAGAGTCCATTTGCTCATGATTATAACTCCCTTGTTCTTAGGAAATATTCTGTGGTATTACATATGAGTAGATCAGATATTATGTAGGTCCTTACATGGTGGTGCTGTCTGGATACAATAAGCAGGAAACACAAATTCATGGTATGGCACTGTAGGATAAGCACTTAACCACAAGGTCAGTATGATCCACAAGGTTGACGGTTCAAACTCAACAACTGCTCCTCAGAAACTTTATACAGGGTCTCTATGTCAGGTTGTGGGTTAGACTGACTCAATGACGCATGCAACAACGAATACATAGGTGCGGAAACAGCTATAGATGAATAGGTGGCTTATCCAGGGTAGAAGAGGTTTAATGTAACCAACCTGAGACTTGACCTTTGAAGGAATTGTGCCATGTTGAACATTTGATTTTGGTTTCTGATGTTGGAAGTTCACACTGTCAGCAGGGATAGTAGCTACTTTAGCAGAGTCAGATGTAGCCCTGACCTGAAAGAGCATTTTCCATTGTCCAGTATTTCATACTTACACCTACCTCAGCACTCTGCCTTTTTACCCCCTGCCTTCTTTTGATGAGTAATATGTACTCATATTCACATTATGGTAAAATCTTCAGAAAAGACAAGCCCTAAGGAGAATAATTAGTGCTATAGGATTGCAATAGAGTATAGGGTTTTCTTTTGTTGTTGTTCTTTATCTTTTTTTTTTTTTTTCCATTTTGATTTTGTTTAAAATTTTAGTTTTACATTAGATTAGGTGAGCAAATATTATATGAGACAATAAATTTGATTTTGTTTTCCTTTTGAAAGTCAAAATAGCCTGAAGAATGTGATAGCAATCGAAGTTAGTTTAAGTCACTGATTCAAAAAATGCAGTTTGAACAGTGACATTAATAATAATATATCTGTGCAAATTCTAAATTACTGTACGTAAGCAATGACTCTGTAATAATTAGATTAGCTTTTAGATGAAGTTACTGAGTATCAATATTCCTTTGTCTGTACCTATTATGAACAGTGGCTTAAACCAACATTATCTAACTCCAGATAGCACAACTCTTACTGATGGTATCTTCAGTGCATGCGTTCAGTTAGCAAATATTTATTAAGAACATTAAGTACTGGGGATATAGCTGTGAATATATATATATATATTATAATCTATAGAGATACCTACACATTCATATATATATATGATAGAGATAGATAGATAGATAGATACACACATATATGTATTGCTGTTGTTGTTATATGCTGTGAAGTCAGTTCCGACTCATAGCGACCCTGTACGTCTTTATGGGAGCTGTAATCTTTACAGGAGCAGAAAACCTCATCTTTCTTCCGCGGAACTGCTGGTAGTTTCGAACCGCTGACCTTAAGGTTCGCACCCCGATTCGTAACCACTACGCTACCAGAGCTCCTTACATATGTATATCTATATTTGTTGTTGTTGTTGTTGTTAAGTGCCGTCGAATCAGTTCCGACCCATAGCGACCCTGTACAGGGTTTCCGAGGGTGTAAATCTTTACAGGAGTAGAAAGCCTCATCTTTCTCCCGCGGAGCGGCTGGTAGTTTCGAACCGCTGACCTTAAGGTTCGCACCCCGATTCGTAACCACTACGCTACCAGAGCTCCTTGTATATATATATTGCTCTACTAAAGACTCAGAATGAAAAATCAAATATATAGTATTGAATAAAATAAGTATTGAGAATAAAAACAAGGCTTAGATATAGCATAGACAGTAACAGAGAAGGGGCATTGTCTCCCTGAGGGAATGAAATCTGGACATACGTTTGGCCCATACCTTTAACAAATAGGAAGGTAAAGGATTTAATTTTCTTATAGGTGATTTGCACCTCTCATTATTATTATCATGCATTATAATACAATATTTAAAATACTATAAAATTTTTCTAAGATTTACTAACTGCAATGAACTTCAAAAACAAAGTATATAACTAGATTATATTGTATTGTTGTTGTTAAGTGCCGTCGAGTCGGTTCCGACCCATAGCGACCCTGTACAGGGTTTCCGAGGGTGTAAATCTTTATGGGAGTAGAAAGCCTTATCTTTCTCCCGCAGAGCAGCTTGTAGTTTATATTGTATAGTGGCTCTGATAATGGTGGCTACAGATTTTTATACATTTTCTAGTGGTCATTTATTATAAGAACAGAAATATTTCAGAAAGCTATTTTTCAGAGAATTATAATCTATAGAGATACCTACACATTCATTTAATTTTGATGTAGCACCACTCTGAGACCTTCCAGTCACTCTATAGGATTCTATCACATTTAGAAACACTCAACTCCATGTAACACTCCAAGGACTAAATGAAATGCCTCTTAATCTTTGGAGGAATGTGTGTGCTCCGTCTTTAAGGTTTAACTCCAAAATAATGGAATTGCAGTAGTCTTTCGCTTTCCCACCAGGATGTATCACACTAGTAGAGCTTAAATAGACTTAATCCTAAAATGTATCCATTTGTCTAACATATTTAATGGCAATGCTAAATCCTTTGAACTGTATACCTTTTATCTTAATTGGAATAAATAATTGCTTCATGATATACTAACATTCTTTAGATCTTGAGTTTAAAAGGTAAAGAAAATCTTGTTATTTTCTAGTAATGGGGTCTAAGAAGCTGATGTAACTTTAATAGCTTAGAAAAAAGGGAAAAAAACAAAACAAAACACTTCAGGGATTCCTGGAGGGGAGAGGGAGAATCATCAACTGTGGAAAATAGAAGTTTTACACAAAGTTTTACAGTCTGTTATACTTAGATATTGTTGTTGTTGTTGTTATGTGCCATCGAGTCAGTTCTGACCCATAGCGACCCTGTGTACAGGGTTTTCGAGGGTGTAAATCTTTACGGGAGTAGAAAGCCTCATCTTTCTCCCATGGAGCGGCTGATAGTTTCGAACCGCTGACCTTAAGGTTCGCAGCCCAATTCGTAACCACTACGCTACCAGAGCTCCTGGAGAGTTAACATACTTCCTCTTATAACCAGACTAATGCAAGCAATCAAAATTGATGTGTTTTCACCTCTATCCCCAGGTAAAGGTGTTATTTTATTTTTTAGCATATTATATTTATCTTTAAATCTTATTCCAAGTATATTAATCTACATTTAGGACCAAGGATAGTAAATGAAAGTTTATTTATTTATTTTAAATGAAAGAAAAATCTCCTGGTATATTTATCCTTACATTTGTTTAGAATGTGAGATTATTGCTTGTAGTTTCTTATAATTAATTTTCAATGGTATGGAGGTAAGAATTGTACATTTTAAAATTCTATAAATGTAAAAATACTGATCTAGAGTCATAGCATAATAAGATAATTATACATGCTTAACTCTAATATCATTTTTAAATAATGGCTTTCTATATAAGGTATTTTGCAAGCCCCTATCCTATAAGATTGGATTTCTGGTGTGGTGCCGTGGATCAGCAGTGGACTGTAAACCACAAGGTTGGCAATTAAACCCACTAGCTGCTCCTCAGACACCCTATCCAGGGTCGCTATGGGTCAGAACTGACTCCATGGCACTTAACAACAACAACAAAATCCTAGAAGATACAATGTTTTCTGGGAATTGAAACTATTTTGTACATCCCGTTCACCCAGAAAGAAAGCAGTAGTGGAACACAGAGAACATAGTATATCATACTAGGAAGTTGAGAATTGTTTGCTGAAGGCAGTAAAGATTTTTAGCAGTTGAATTATAATCTATTAATCCTATAGGAAGATTTCTCTGCTGACAAGGTAGAGAATGAATTGGAAAATGAGCAATGTTTCAATCTAGAGACCAATTAATAGTATACTTCATGAATCTAGGAACTAGTTGTTGTTTCTAGGTGCCTTCAAGTCAGTTCTTATTCATACTGTTTCATCTTGCATTGCCCACACAATTGTTGTTATGTTTAAGAATTGCATAGTTAATTGTTGCAGCTACTGTGCCGTTCTGACTCCTTGAGGGGCTTCCTCTTTTCCACTGATGCTCGACTTTACCAAGCATACCATCCTTCTCCTGGGTCTGATCCTTCCCAATAAGATGTCCAAAGTACATGCGACAAAGTCTCAGCATCCTTACTTTTAAGGAACATTCTGGCTGTACTTTCAGAACAGATTTGTTTGTTCTTCTGGAAATCCATAGTACTTTCAATATACTTCACCAACACCATAATTCAAATGTATCAATTCATCTTTGATCTTCCTTATTCATTTTCCAGGTTTCACATGCACATGAGGTGATTGAAAATACCACTGCTTGGCTTAGGCACACCTAAGTACTCAAAGTGAAACCTTTGCTTTTTAACAATGTAATTAGGTCTTTTGTAGCAGATTTGACCAATGTAATGTGTCAATTAAATTCTAGACTGCTGCTTCTTTGAATGTTGATTGTGAATCAAAATGAAATGAAATCCTTCTGACATTCATTTTGATCTTTTCTTTATTTCTTGTCTTTTTAATGACCTTTTGCTTTCTTCATGTATTATGTTTTTAAAGTCATCTCACTATTACCTGATTTAGATAATTAGTATTCATTGTTTCAAGTCTGTTCTTGAGAAGGTCTCTAAATTCAGGCAGGATATACCAAAAGTTTCATTGTGACTGTGAACTTGTTTTAATTTCTTCAGCATCAACCTGAACTTACTTGTGAGTAATTGTGTGTCCCACAGTCAGCCCCTTGTCTTGTTTTGACAGATGGTATTGAGCTTCTCCGTTGCCTCTTTCCTCGGATGTACTCAATTTGTTTTCTGTGTGTTCTATCTGCAAGGTCCACATGTATATTCATTGTTTATGAGTTGAAAAAAGAAGTTATTTGCAATGAGTAAGTCTTTGGTTTTTAAAAATTCTATCATGCGAGGTACAACAAAATGTGTATGCATCTTTTCATGTTGAACTGATGATCTGCCCTGCAAACCGTCACTCAATCCCCAGTATTATTTCTGTCATCAGTGTCATATTTTCCAACTAGCAATCCTTCCTCTTGGTTTCTAACTTTTGTATTCTAATAACCAGAATTACCAATGCATCTTAATTACATGTTTGTTCAATGGCAGATTGAAGAAGTTGACTGAATTCTTCAATTTCTTAATCATTGGCTTTGGTGGTGGTGTGTAAATTTGAATAATATTTGTATCAACTAGTCTTTCTTGTAGGTGTATGAATATTATACTATCACATACAGTATTGTACTGAAAGACAGATCTTGAAATGCTCTTTGTGATGAATGAATGTGATGCCATTCCTCTTCAGTTTGTTGTTCCTGTCATAGTAAACCACATGATTATCTGATTCAAAATGGCCAATACTAGTCCATTTCAACTCAGGAATGTCTAGGATATCAATCTTTATGTATTCCATTTCATTTTTGATGACTTCCTATGTTCTTTGATACACACTTCATACGTTCTACATTCTGATCATTAATGGTTGCTTACAGCTGTTTTCACTTCGAATTGTGTACCACCAGCAAATGAAGGTGCCAACCAATAGATTTGTTCCATCTGCTTCTTTAAGATCAACTTTACTTTGAAGAGGTAGCTGTGCCCTAGTTGTATTTTAAGTCCCTTCCAAACAGTAGATCTCATCCTCAGGCACTATAGCAAACAGTGTTCCCCTGTTATTAATAACATTTTCAGTGACTAACCCTTCAGAAGTGATCTATCTCTAGTTCTTCCTAGTCTGTCTTAGTCTGGAAGCTCTGCTGAAACCTGTCCATCGTGGGTGAGCTTGCTGGTATTTAAATACAGATGGAATAGCTTCCAGTGTCACAGCAATACATAAGCTACCACTGTACAATAAACTGACAGATGAAAGAAAAAAATTAATGAATGTTTAAAGTAATAAATGTTGTGAGGAACACTTGAGACATAGAAGATAAAAGTGATAGGGTGAGTGACAGGTTTGGAAGAAAGAAAAAGAAAAAAAAAAAAAAAGGAGGGGGGGTTTGTTTCCTACCTTGGGTGTCTTAATGTACAAAGTCACCATTTCCTGAGATAGAGAATAGATGAGAAGGAAAACAAAATTGAGTGAGTTCTGTTTTAGACATAGTAATTTTTAAGAACTGTATTATATTTAAGTATAAATGTTTTATGAACTATTTAATATATTAGACTACAAACAGGCTGTAGGTATAGATTTCAGTGTCAGTGATTACTTGTAAATATTTATCAAAGTCCTAGTGTGGCACTGAAGTGGACATTAAGGTCAGTTTGAAATTCAAGGTCGGCAGTTCAAACCCACTAGCTGCTTCTTGGAAACAATACACAGGCTGGCTATGAGTCAGAACTGATTTGACAGTACTTAGCTACAATAGCATCAGAATCGTATTAGAAATGTTCAGGAAGCATATTTTAAGGTAAGCACATAGGAATGTCAAACTCTGTGAAAGTTAATATTTAAGGGATATGTGGCAGGAGTAGTTGAAAATGTGGGATGAAATCCAAGGAAAATTGACATCCAATAAATCAAGGGAAAGAATGGTTTCACCTTCTCATCCCTATTTTCTAGTGCAGTGCTTGATACATTAAAACATTTTTCATGTGTCCTGATAAAAAACTTTAGCTTCAACTGTCCTTTTTTATTCAATGGAGGTTTACTATGAGGTATTTGTTTCTTAAGGCATAGAGATAATATTACAGGTCAGATGGCTGGTTTAACAAAGTGAAACTTATGCATTAAACAAATATTTCTACTTTGTAAATGAGAAAAGAAAAAGTAAGCAAAAATATAGCAATAAAATACATATGTTCATGTTGTTGTTAGGTGCTCTTGACTTCGTACCGATTCATAGCAACCTTATAAACAACAGAACAAAACACTGCCCCATCCTTCATCAACCTCACAACTGTTGCTACACTTGAACCCATTGATGCTGCCACTCTGAAAAACATCTCATTGGGGATCTTCTTTTTCACTGACCCTCTTCTTTATCAAGCATGATGTCCTTTTTCAGGAACTGTTCCCTCCCGACAATATGTTGGAAGTATGAGAGACAAAGTCTAGCCACCTGGCTTCTAAGGACCATTCTTGCTGTACTTCATCCAACACAGATTTGTTTGTTCTTTTGGCGGTCCATGGTACTTTTAATGTTTTCTTCCAAGACCGTAGCTCGAAAGCATCAATTCGTCTATGTTCTTTTTTATTAATTGTCCAACTTTCAGATGTCTATGTGGTTATTGAAAATACCATGGTTTGGTTCAGTTGCACCTTAGTCCTCAAACTGACATCTTTGCTTTTGGATACTTTAAAGCAGTCTTATGCAGCAGATTTGCCTAGTACAATACTACATTTGTTTTCTTGACTGCAGCTTCCATGAGAGTTGATGATTAATATGAGCAAAATGAAGTCTTTGACAACTTTAATCTTTTCTTCATATATCATGATGTTATTTATTGGTCCAGTAGTGAGGATTTTTGTTTTCTTTACATGGACGTGCAAAACATATGGAAGGCTATGGTCTTTATGTTCATCAGTAAGTGTTTTAAATCTTCTTAGGTTTCAATAAGCAAGGATGTATCATATGCATATTGCAGGTTATTAATGAGTCTTCCTCCAACCTAGATGCCACATTCTTCATGCAATACAGTCTATGGAACTACTTGCTCAGCATACAGATTGAATAAGTGTGGTGAAAGTGTACAACACTTGCTCACAACTGTCCTCATTTTAACTGCTTCTTGGTCTAGGTACAGGTTCCTCATGAGCACAATTAAGTGTTCCAGAATACTCATTTTCCACAGTATTGTTCATAACATGTCATGATCCACACAATCAAAAAATTTTGTATAATCAATAAAGCACAGGTAAAGATCTTTCTGGTATTCTCTGCTTTCAGCTAAGATGCTTCTGATGTCACCAATGATATCCTTCATTCCATGTCCTCTTCTGTATCCTGTTTGAGCCTCTGACAATTCCCTGTCAATGTATTACTGCAGCCATTTTTGAATTATCTTTAGCAAAATTTTACTTTTATGTGATAATAATGGTGTTGTCCAATGAATTCCACGTTCCACTGGGTCATCTCTCTTTAGAATGGGCACAAATGCTGATTTCTTCCAATCAGATTTCCTGGTAACTGTCTTCCAAATTTCTTGGTGTAGATAAGCAAATGCCTCCAGTGCTGCATCAATATGTTAAAAGATTTCAATTTGTATTCCATCAATTCCCACAGCTTTGTTCTTTTCAGTGCACCTTGCACATCTTCCTTCAGTACCATTGGCTCTTGAACATATTGTTGTTGTTAAGTGCCATCAAGTCGGTTCCAACCCATAGCAACCCTGAACAGGGTTTTGTATCATGCGAGGTGCAACAAAATGTGTATGAATCTTTTAATGTAGAACTGATTATCTGCTCTGAAATGGTTGAATACTGACCATTTCTTTTTGCTACAGTGACTGTGTGTTCCATCCATCTTATTTTGATGCTTTCTGCATCATTCAATATTCTGTGTCCATAGAATCCTTTAATATTGCATGTCAAGACTGGAATTTTTAATTCAGTTCCCTCAGCTTTATAGATGTTGGGAGTTTTTTTTTTTCCATTTTGATTTCCTAACCTCAGATATTTGCACATTTCATTATGCTATTTGACTGACCTTTATAAGTGCCCTTTAAAATTTTCTATTCATCTCTTTTACCTCCTCATTCCTTCCATATGCTTTAGCATCTCTACTCTGGAAAGCAAGTTTCAGAGTCTCTTCTGACATTCATTTTGGTCTTTTCCCTTCTTTCTTGTCTTCTTAATGACCATCTGCTTTCCTCCTATGTGATGTCATCCTTTATGACTCTCTGGTCCTGGGTCATTAGAGTCTAGTTCATCAAATCTGTTCTTGAGATGATATCTAAATTCAGGTGGGATATAGTCAAGGTTGAATTTTGGCTCCCTTGGACTTGTTTTAATTATCTTCGGCTTCAACTTGAACTTGCATATGAGCAACTGTTCGACATACTGCCCCTGGCCTTGTTTTAGCAGATGATGTGGAGCTTTTCCAACATCTCTTTCCACACATGTAGTTAATTTGATTTATGTGTATCCTATCTGGTGAGGTCATGTGTATAGTCATCTTTTATGTTGTTTAAAATAGGAATTTGCAATGAAGAAGTTATTGACCTTGCAAAATTCTATCATGGAATCTCCAACATCATTTCTATCACCAAGACTGTATTTTCCAATGACTGATCCATCCTCTTTGTTTCCAACCTTTGCATTCCAATCACTAGTAATATTAGGGGTCTTTTAAAATTTTGTGGAAAAAATCCATTATCTTTTCATTGCATTTTTACATGAACATTTTGGAGCCCCATGATATATGTGATTTAGCAAGGAATCTTGGTAGTGCAGTAAGTTAAGCATTGGACAACTACTGAAAGGTCAGTGGTTCAAACCCATCAACTCTTCTATAGAAGAAAAATGTGGCTGACTGCTTTCATAAAGGTATACAACCTTGGAAACCCTGTGAAATCATGCCACTCAGGTCTATAAGTTTGCTATGAGTTGAAATGAGTCTATGGCTGTGCATGTGGTTGGTAGTTCGATAGACTATGATTCAGATACAGATTACAACACTTCCTGTTTAATGTGACATATGTTACTCCAGTCAGGCAGAATTGACTCACCTGTGAATTGTGAATGTTGCTATTTTCTTTGTCATAGACTTGAGGATTAAAAGAGAAAATACTTATAAAATGCCATATATAGAGTGTGACACATGTAAGCACTCAAAAAAAAACAAAAACAAAAACAAAACATATATTCATAATTAGAGGTAAATCAGAGAAGAATATAGTAATCCCAAGAGTCCTACTGGTCGACAAAGTTAAATTCTCAGCTGAGAACTAAACGGTGGGTGGTTCAAACCCACCAGATGCTTCACAGGAGGCTAAAACAGTCTGCTTTGTTAAAGATTGTTATTGTTAAATGCCATCAATTTGATTCCGACTCATAGTGACCCTCTGTAAGGTGTCTGAGAAATGACTGATGGATTTGAACTGCCATCCTTGCAGTTATCCGTCTAATGTTTATTGTACAGTGGCACACCAGGAAAAATTACAACCTTGGAAACCCTTTTAGACAATTGGGCTGTGAACCGCAAGGCCAGCAGTTCGAAACTACTAGCTGTTTCATGGGAGAAAGATGAGGATTTCTGCTCCTGTAAAGATTTACAGCCTTGGAAACCCTGTACAGGGTCACTGTGAGTCGGAACTGACTCCACGGAACATAACAATAACAACAACTCTGTCCTATGTGGAGTCCTGGTGTGGCACTGTGGGCTAATGTGTCAGATTGCAAAGTTGTTTGAACTGCAAGGTTGGTTGTTCAAGCTCACCAGCTGCTCCTTGGAAACCCTCTACAGGGTCACTATGGGTCAGAATCGACTCAACAGCAACAACAACTCTGTCCTATAGGATCATTAAGAGTTAGAATTTACTATATGCAAATGAGTGTGTTTGGTTTTTGTTTTATATTAATCCCCTATTGGAAGACAGATCTTTTTTCCAAGAAATTTTACAGAAACAGACTGTCTTTTAGTAAACCTATAGGTTTCTATAACCTCATATGCATACAAAAGTTGGACAGTAAATAAGGAAGATCATAGAAGAATTGATGCATTTGAGTTACGGTGTTGAAGGAGAATACTGAAAGTACCATGGACTGTCAAAAGAACAAACAGATCTATTTTGGGAAAAGTACAGCCAGAGTGCTCCTTGGAGATCAGGTTCATCTCTCATACTTCAGACGTATTGTCAGGAGGAACTAGTTGCCAGAGAAGGATATCATGTTTTGTAGGTGGAGGGTCAGAGAAAAAGAGGAAGATCCCCCGAGAGATGGATTGGCAAACTGTCAGCATCAATGGGCTCAAGTATGGCAACAATTGTGAGGTTAGCGCAGGACCCGGCGGTGTTTCGTTCTGTTGTACATAGGGTAGCTGTGAGACAGTACTGACTTGATGGCACTTAACAACAATAAGTTTCTAATAAAGAGAATGAAAACTAGGGGGAAAATGAAGTTGTTTTAATATAAAATAGTTAAAAAACTGAATTAGGTAAAATGAAAACTCTGGTCAGGAACCATTTGCTAAAAGGTAAAAGGAAACACTTGTTACACTGAAAATTCTGGCAATTATGAGGGAAATGATTACACAGGTTGTCTGCAGCTAGGTATAGGATTCTGTACCAACAACTCCTTTTGTTGTACCTTAGCTCTGAACCAAATTGAATACTTCATTTTTGCCTCTTCTCAGTTTTCATTATTATTGCCTAGTGTGGCACTGTAGGATAAGCACTGCACTGCTAACCTACCAGTTACTGCTCAGAGATTCGCTATACGGTTGCTATGAGCCTAAACTAATTAGACAGCACTTCAACAACAACATTATCAATATCTTAATTAATTTGATCTTTGTCTCTGGGGTTGGCATGAGAATGATAAAACAGGAAATTACATGTTGCAACACTATGTGGTATATATTACTAACAAGATGTACAAACAGCAAGAAAGAAAAGATGTATGTTAACTGTCATTCATTGTAACTACAATACGTGGTAAATTGGTGTATATCTGTAGTTGAAACAAATGCAAAACCTGATGAGCCTAGCTAGAAAAGTTTGTTTGTTTGTTTGTTTGTTTTTTAAGTCCATATAGTTGTTGTTGCTAAGTACCTTCGAGTCGATTCCGACCCATAGCAACCCTGTATAGGGTTTCCAAGCAGCAGCTCGTGAGCTTGAACCACCGATCTTGCAGTTCAAATGACTTTGAAGTCTGATGCACTAGTGAAACCTAGAAAGCTTAATTCTTGTTTTCTAAGATAAGGCAATAATTACATGGGCCAGAGCAACAAAACATCACTTGTTAAGAGGAAATGAACAATTAAGCAAAAGAAAAGTCCAGAAAAATCCTTTAAGAGTTGTAAAAACATGAAAATAGCTCAGACTAATATACTATCTGGAAATTATAGATGTGGAAATAAACTCAACTAAATATTCATTGTTTGAAATTGGAGATTTATTTATATGAATGTAAGTCCTGGTGTGCCATTGTGGGCTAATGCTCAGTACTGTAAAGTCAGTTTGAACTACAAGGTAGGGGTTCAAGCTCACCAGCTGCTCCCAGGAGATCCTATGCAGGGTCACTATGGGTCAGAACCAGCTCAATGGCACTTAACAACAACAACAAAGATCAAGGTGTATAAGAAAGACTATAGTTACAGCGAAAAAGTGAGGAATGTATATTACTTAATAAGTGAAATTGAGAGAATTTGGAATCCTAACGGTTTAGTAGTGGCAAACTACTATATATATATTAGAACTGCCCTATGGTGTTATTATATATATATATATATATATTCTAATGAGAACTTCAGAAACATAGCCAGGAAAACTGGCAAAAGAATAAATCATTTAGACTTCTATTTGGATCCTGTGTTATATGGTCCCAAAGGCAATCACACTCTACACATCTGACAATTTTTCCTAGAGTTGATTTTAACTAGAAATGTTATTATCTACATTGCTAGCTGCTGTGTGTTCACACTCATCGCCTTGACCACTTTACACTTGCTACTCCAGTATCATCTTTATAGTTACCTAATAGATCCCCAAAGAGCCATAGTGGGTTTAAGATGAGAGATCATATCATATTTCCCATGCCTCGTTTTTTTGTCACTTTTGCTACATTTCTCCAGTTACTTTTAAATTATGATCTCTAAACAGTATCCATTTTTATAAGATCTATATAAATATGAGTTGGAACTGACTCCACGGTACATAACCTCCAACCACCATAATAATTATACTACATATTTTCTTTGTAGCTCTTAATAGCATTATTGAAATTAGGGTGGAATCAGTGTACTGTTTGTTGTTTTTGTAGCTTTCTGCCTCCCACATCTGTTTTTCTCTTCATTTGTTGTTGTTATGTCCCATGGAGTCTGTTCCGACTCATAGTGATCCTGTACAGGGTTTCTGAGGCTGTAAATCTTAATGGGAACAGAAAGCCTCATCTTTCTCCCTCAGAACTGCTGGTAGTTTCGAACTGCTTATATTGCAGTTCACAGCCCCATTCGTAATTACTATGCTACCTGTGTTCCTGGTCAATGCTTTGATCAATTTAGATCTGAGTTACTGTCATAGTTTTCTACGTACTATTCCTCATTTTAATTCTTCCTTCTTACTGGTAGTATTTCCTACGCAGGTTTCATTACATTAATTTACTCCTTTCTCCTAAGTAGCAGCAATCCCCACCTTGCCCAGATTACATTTTGGGAAACAACAATGTTCAGGTAAGTGTATGAATGAGTTTGACTTTTTGTTAATGATCAAGAAATAGGCTCTGATTTGCTGAAGCTACCCCATGTAGTTCATATCCTTAGGCCCAGTGATGGACTAAGAAATAAGTATATAACACAGCAGTAGATTATGAAATATAAGGAGTTCTTTGTTAGAACTTCTGTTTCTTCTTGAAGACATAAGGGAGAAGGATGGGAGGAAGATAAATATTTTACTTTTTGCATACACTGTGTTGAAAGTGTGCAAGGTCTGAAGTAATTGCAGCTCTTCTTGTAATCAAGAGAATTAATTTTAGGATAAAATTTACACAAGTGTGGACAGAACTAAGAGATGGTGCTGCTGTAATGGCATAGTGAACTATGAGTAATGCCATGCTTAAAGAAAACCAAACCTCTGATATTTCAAATTATACAAGTCAATAAATTCCATTGACTTAAAACAATATTGATTTCCTGGCTCCCTTAGAAATCAATAGCATGTTATTGGTAGATATTTTTGGTCAGGTGTGGCACTGTAGGATATGTGCAGGGCTGCAAGGTCTGTTTAAACCATAGGATCGGCAGTTCAAACTCACCAGTAGCTCTTCAGAAACCCTATATTGGGTCACTATAAGTTGGAACCAACTTAATGGCTGTTACCAACAAATATTTGCCATTGCTGCTTTTAATTCAATTTCAACTAAATGGTTAACTTAATTTGTTGTTGTTGTCAGATTCTGTCATGTCACATTCAACTCAGTGATCCCTTGTAACAGTAGAACTGCCCTGTGGGGCTTTTTTGACTATAATCTATTTGAAAGCAGATTGGTATGTCTTTTTCCCACAGTGCTGATGGATGAGTTTGAACCACTGGCCTTTTGATTAACAGTCAATCGTTTAACCAATTGAGTCACCAGAGTTCCTTGTTACTGTTGTTAAATGCCATCCAGTAGATTATGACTGTTAGTTGTGCCCACACTTGTATAAATTGTATCTTAAAATCAATTATCCTGATTACAAGAAGAGGTGCAATTATTTCAGACCTTGAAAATTTTCTCTATAGTGTCTGCAAAAAGGAAAATTATTTCTCTTCCTCCCTTCCTTCTCCCTTGCTGTTAGCAGTCCAAAGCTTATCCTAAAGTGCCATACCAGAACTGTAGCCTATGTAGTAATTTGTTTCTCCCAGTTGTGTTAATCTAAGTTAGTATACTCTTGTCTTCTCAAATGCTTACCTGTGTGTTTTTTTTAAGTTTTTATCGTGAATTGAGTGATAGTTTACATGGGAGAACATCAGTTTTACACTCATTTCATTGCAATGATTACAATCTCCTCTGTGCATCACCATTCAACAGTTTATGCTGCTATTCCCTCTGTTTTTTTGGGGGGGTTGGGGGAGAGGTCAGGGTGGGATGTACACAAAAAACACTCAGAAATATATAATCATTTAAACAACCAAATGGCACGTTCTGCAAGCCTGCCTCCTGGCCGCCAGCACACAGTCTCTCTTTCCATGAGTCTAGAGTCCTCGCTGCTCTATCTCTCCATGTCATCATCTCTGCCTCCATCTCTGGTGTCACTCCTTCTCTGAATAGGGTCCCACATTCCACTTGTGCTCATCTCCCTTGATAATCCTTGGGTCCTCTGTTCCTGGAATGTGAGATTAGTCCCCCTCCCCCCACCTTTATGTTACAAAATTTCTACCTTTACAGTTGTGACAATCACAATTAGTCATGGAAACAATTATTCACTATTGAATCCTAAGAATCATATCCCCATTTCCTTTCACCTGACCTGTCTAGACAAGATGAAAACTATTCAGTGGGGATTCTACCTTCCCCGCACACTCTGAAACTAGACACCCTCTTGAAAACTTGTAAGCCAATACTTGACCTACATGTGTTTTTGATAAAGTTTTATTGTGTCAATGAATTGAGCTCAATAGTGTTGCTGTGAGTCAGAATCAATTAAAAGACAATTATGTAAAAATATTAAAATTCTTAATAATTCTGACGAGCTCCATCTGTTGATAAAATTATGACAATCATTTTTCCTTCAATCAGTTATATTTTCACATATTATTCTGTTTTATAATGTTTTCTGTGGAAACCATACAGTATTTTCTGTGAAGGTCAAAATAGAGTTGACCTTAACAATATGGATGGAGCAAAGCTTTAGGGACCTTCATTTACTGATGGAACACAATGCAAAATGGGGAGAAACAGATACAAATATCCATTCATAATTGGACGATGGACGGTACTAAGTATAAATCTAGAAAAGTTGGAAGTCATCACAAATGGAACAGATAAAGTTAGATATCCTAGGCATTAGTGAGCTGAAACGTCAAGTATTGGCCAATTTGAATCCAACAATCGTATGGTTTTCTGTGCCAGGAATGGCAAAGTGAGGAGGAATTGAGTTGTATTCTTCATCAAGAAGAACACTCAAGTTCTATCTTTGAAGTACAGTGCTGTGTGTGACAGGATAATATCCATACATCTACAAGGAGCTCTGGTAGCGTAGTGGTTACGAATCGGGCTGCGAACCTTAAGGTCAGCGGTTCGAAACTACCAGCCGCTCCGCGGGAGGAAGATGAGGCTTTCTACTCCCGTAAAGATTTACACCCTCGGAAACCCTGTACAGGGTCGCTATGGGTCGGAACTGACTCGACGGCACTTAACAACAACAACAACATAAGGAAAACCAAGGAGCTCTGGTAGCGTAGTGGTTACGAATCGGGCTGCGAACCTTAAGGTCAGCGGTTCGAAACTACCAGCCGCTCCGCGGGAGGAAGATGAGGCTTTCTACTCCCGTAAAGATTTACACCCTCGGAAACCCTGTACAGGGTCGCTATGGGTCGGAACTGACTCGACGGCACTTAACAACAACAACAACATAAGGAAAACCAAGGAGCTCTGGTAGCGTAGTGGTTACGAATCGGGCTGCGAACCTTAAGGTCAGCAGTTCGAAACTACCAGCTGCTCCGCAGGAGAAAGATGAGGCTTTCTACTCCTGTAAGGATTTACACCCTCGGAAACCCTGTACAGGGTCGCTATGGGTCGGAACCGACTCGAAGGCACTTAACAACAACAACATAAGGAAAACCAGTTAATAAAATGATTTTTATTTATACACCAACCACTGAAGTGATGAAAATGATGAAATTGAAAAATTCTACCAATTTCTTTAATCTGAAATTGGCCAAACATGCAGTCAAAATACATTGATAATTACTGGTGATTGGAATGTGAAAGTTGGAAACAAAGAGAAAGGCTCGGTAGTTGGAAAATATAATCTTGGTAATAGAAAAGATGCTGGAAATTACATGATAAAATTTTGCAATACTAATGACTAATTCATTAGAAATACTTTTTTTTCAACAACATAAAAGGTGACATACACACATGGACTTCATCAAATGGAATACACAGGAATCAAATTGACTATATCTGTGGGAAAAGACTGTTGAGAAGCTAAATATTGTAAGACAAAACAAGATCAGGAGCCGACTGGAACAGACTATCAGTTTCTCATATGCAAATTCAGGCTGAAGAAAATTAAAACAACTCCACAATAGCCAAAGTATGATCTTGAGTATATTTCACCTGAATTTAGAAACTATTTCAAGAAAAGATTTGATGCATTAGACATTTATGACTGAAAACCAGAGGAATCAAGAACTTTATCCATGAAAACAACAAAAAATTATTCAAAAGACAGAAAAGAAGGAAAAGACAAAAATGAATGTCAGAAGATACTCTTAAAGTTGCTCTTGAATGTAAAGAAGCTAAAGTAATTGAAAGAAAAGATAAAGTAAAAGAGCTGAGCAGGAATTTTCAAAGGCCAGCTTGAGACCACCAAATATTATAACAATATGTGTAAAGACCTGGAATAGAGAAACAAAAGTGAAGAACATACTCAGCATTTCTCAAGCTGAAAGAAATAAAGATAAACATCCAGCCTCAGGTTGCAATATTGAACGATTCTATAGTCTTGGTGTGGTGCTGTGGGATACAGCACTGGAATGCAAGGTCATTTTGAACTATGAGGTCAGTGGTTCAAAATCACCAACTGTCCTTGGAAACCCTATACAGGGTCGCTATGAAATATTGAATGATGATGGAAGCATCCACAGGAGATGGAAGGAAGACACAGTCACTGTATTAAAAAAAAAAAAAAAAGGTCAGTGTTCAAAAGTTACTGAATGATCAAGAACCAATGGCATTAAAGGAAACAATCCATGTTGTAATGAGGCACTGGCAAAAACAAGGTTCCAGCAATTGATGGAATGTCAGTTGAAATGTTTCAACAAATTAATGCAGTGCTGGTGGCACTCACTTATCTAGGCCAAGAAAATTGGAAGACAGCTAACTTGCCATCTGGTTGCAAGTGACCCGTATCTGTGCGCATTCCAAAGAAAGGTGACCCAGTGGAATTCTGAAATTATCAAATGATATCATTACTGTCATATGCAAATAAAATTAGTCTGAAATTAACTAAAAAATGGTTGCAGCAGTACACCAACAGGAAGCTGACAGAAATTCAAGTCTGACTCAGAAGCTGACATGGAAAGAGGGCTATCATAGCTAAGGATAACATTGTGAAAAATGGATATTCCTGAACACTTCTGTTCATGATGAAACTATACATAGACCAAAAGGCCAGTGTGCGAACAGAACAAGGGGATACTGAATGATTTACATCAGGAAAGGTGTGCACCAGCATTGTATCCTTTCCCCATACTTACTAAATCTATCTGGTGGGAAAATAATCTGAGAAACTGTATTATGTGAAGAGTAACGTGGCATCAGGACTGGAGGAAGACTCTTGACCTGCGATATGCAAATAGCAGAACATTTCTTACTGGAAGTTAAGAGAACTTAAGATGTTTACTGATGAAGATCAAACAATACAGCTTTCAGTATGGATTGTACCTCAGTGTAGTAAAGAAAACTAGAATTCTCATGACTATACCAATAAATAACATGATTTTAAATGGAGAAAAGACTGATGTTATAAAGATTCCATTTTGCTTGTTTATTCAGGTGACTCTTGGTGTGGTGTCACATCAGCACTGGACTGTGAACCATAGGGTTGTCAGTTCAGATCCACCACCTGCTCCTCAGAAACACAATACAAGTTGTAACTAACTCAAGAGATGGCACTTAACAACAACAATCAGCCAAAGTATTACTTGAAATCAAGGACGTCTTTGTTCTTATATTGAAAACCAGTGTCTGTTCATGCAATGATAGTCACTTGAAGAGTAAAGACACATCCATTGAACTCTTTTTTAAATCACTTGAATCAATACTGATGGTCTCGCTTGAAAAAATACAATTATTTTATTGTGAAACCAATGCATGTTCATTGTAATTAAAGAACCAAACACAGAACTCTATTTGTTTCTTGAAGGAACTCTGGTAGTGTAGTAGTTATGAGTTGGGCTGCTAACCTCAAGGTCAGCAGTTCCAAACTACAAGCCGTTCCACGGGACAAAGATAACTCTGCTTCCATAAAGATTTACAGCCTCGAAAACCCTATACAGGGTTGCTGTGAGTTAGAATGGACTCCATGGCATACCAACCACCACCACCATTTTGTTTCTTTAACAAAGTGTTTAATTTTTTTTTTCTAATCCTTTCTTCAGCAACTCCTATATCCACCCTCTCAGTGAGACACTGTTCAGTTTCTTGTTTTCATTTCTGGTAAAGTATCCATATATACATAAAAAGTATGTGCAATTTTCCATTTTTTAAATTTTCAATATACATTTTGAATAAAACTTGTTTTCTATTTCATCTAAGTGTATATTTGGAACATCACACTGAATAAATGCATGTAATTCTTTTTAATGGCTATATAGTATTCTATGTATATTTAGGGCATTTGTTGTTGTTGTAATGCCGTGGAGTCGGTTCCGACTCATAGCAACCCTGTACAGGGTTTCCGAGTCTGTAAATCTTTACCGGAGCAGAAAGCCTCATCTTTCTTCCGGGGCACAGCTGGTAGTTTCGAACTGTTGACCCTGAGGTTCACAGCCTGATCGTAACCACTATGCTACCAGAGCTCCTATTAGGGCATAATTTATTCAAACATCTAAAATTTAAGCATATGTATTTTCCAAAAATCTGTTAATGATAGCACTATGGAAAATAATATAGTCATGTTTAGGGGCATATTTTAGATGTACGCTGCTTGCTATGTAAATTACTAAATTGTAATAGATTTTTTTAACTTGTTCATTCAAATTTTTTATATATGAACAAATTCTCACCATAAATGTTACATTAATTTATTCTACTAGCAGAAGATCATGGTGTAACTTTTGCTTTCTATATTGATATGTATACATTTTGGAAGAAAAAGACTTCAGAGATTTGTGTGCAGTACTGCAATGCTTTATATATGAATGAATATATACATATGTGAGGGGGCTTCAAAAAGTTTATGAATAAATCCATTATCAATTCCATTTTCTACAAATTTTCTGAAGCCCTTCATATGCATATATGCCTACACATGCACGTAAGTGTATGTGTATATTATGTTTTCCTATTCTCATAGAATTTCTTTTCATGTTTTATTGTGAATTATATGATATTTTACATGAGAGAACTTTAGTTTTACATTCATTCCATCGTATATCATCTCATTGTCATGGTTCCAATCCCCTCCATGCATCATCAACCAACCAAAGGGTATACCCTATAAACCCGTCCCCTACACTCACCCCCCCTGCCCCCATTCTTCAGGACCCAGTCCCTCTCCCTCTCTGGATCCAAAGGGTCCATCCGCGTCATCACTCCACGTCATCGTCTCTGCCTCCATCTCGGGCCTCGCTGCTTCTCTGGGTAGGGTCCCAGCTCTTGGCTCTTCTCCGTTGATGGTCCCAGAGACCTCCGCTCCTAGACTGGAGAGTTAATAACTCCCTTCCTTGCTACCAAACGTCTACCTTTACATTTCCAACACTCACAATCAGTCCTGATAACAATCATATATTGTATCACAAGTGACCCTTCTGCATTTCATTTCATCAGCTCCGCCTAGACATATTGGATAGTACTCACTGGAGAGTCTGCGTTCCTCCATGCGCCCTAGCTCTAGGTTCCCTCTTGAAAGCTTGTAAGTCAGTTACTTCTTGCCTTTGTGGCCCCTCCCCCCATTTGGGTATCCAATGTCCAAGTTACCCATCTCTGTCTACTCTGTGTGTGGAGGGGGATCTCATAGAATTTAAAGTAGAAGTTTCCTCTTGAATCTATTATTCTGCTTGACTATAATTGGAGCACTCAGTGACAAGCTTTTCCAGTAATGATTGTTCTTCTGCTACTTCAGGAGATGAATGAGGTCCAGGTTAAGTCAATTATGAAGGGGGGAAACATTGAAATTAATGCAAATCATCCCAGATAGGTTGAAATAACCCTAGATTTGTTTAATTAACACTAGTTTTAAGAAATCTTGAAATCCTACTTCTTCAATGAGGCCTTTTCCAACTAAATAAACCTGAAATGTACACACAGCCTTCAAGAAACTACTGACACAGTAACACTGTCTCCGGCCATCAAGCAAGATACTACAGCTGCAGAATAACTGATTTGCATCTTCAACAGCAAAGGGTTTTATCCTTATAGCAACAAGGTCTTCATTTTATATGCAAGTAAAAGATGTTCTCATTATCAGGGGAATTGGTGATTCACTCATTTATTCAATCACCCATTCAGCAATAATGTTTTGTGCCTTATTTTTTAAGAGAATTCCATCATCCTCTCATGAAACTAGCACACACCTAGATTTGGAAGGTAATTTTGTCTCTGGGTCTTTGAATTTGTGTATGTCATTTGTGCTCTTTGAGATAATATTCTCAAATTTTTGTACCAAAAATGGGTACAAATAATATCTCCTTTGCAGTACTTCCAGTATTAAGGAAGAATGTAGTAATTATTCTATTCTATTCTTTTACTCCCCATATTAATGTATATTGTTCTGATAATGTTTTCTTCTCTCAGAGTTTCTGACTTCCAAGTATCTGTAGGTGCAACACTGATAGATAGATCTTCAGAAGTTGTCAATCTCCAGAGTACGACTGGACCTGTTCTCCCCATATCCTACCATTGTTGCCACCTGAAGAGTTTAATTAATCCTGAATCTAATGTCTTTCCCTATGGAACTTTTGTTGTTAGGTGCAATTGACTCATAGCAATCCTATGTACAACAGAACAAAACATTGCCCAGTTGTGTTCCTTCCTCACAATTATTATGTTAGAACCCACTGTTGCTGCCAATTGTGTGTGTGTGTGTGTGTGTGTGTGCATGCGCACACAGTGGGGTGGGGTGGGGCCGTGGGGGAGATTAGTGTCAGTTATCTAGTGTTGCTATAACAGAAATACCACAAAGATTTCTGCTTAACAAACAGAAATATATTCACTCACAGTTTGGGAGGCCTAAAAGTTCAAATTTAGGGTAGCAGCTTTGGGTGATGACCTTCTGTCTTTGTTGACTCTGGAGAAAGTACCTTGTCTCCTTTCAATGTCTGTAGGCCCACATTCCTTGGAGATCTTCATGCACCTTGGTATTAATTCTCCTATTGATCTAAAATGCAGGGACCCCAGGAACAAATTACACACTTCACTCCTAGCTCTTCTTTTCTAGGTTTCTCCTCTCTTCTCATTTCACCTCTTGTAAGGTAAAAGGTGTTGCATGTTGCACCCCTGAGAATCATCTTTATATCAGATCAGGGTCAAAATGGGATTAAAGTGTGACACTGGAGGATAAGCACTGAACTGCTAACCACAAGATCAGTAGTTCAAACCCACCAGCCATTCACTGGAAATCCTATACAGAGTCACTCACTATAAGTCAGAACCGAATAATGGCACTTATCAGCAATACCAGTGCCACCTTTAATACTTTTATTGTTTACTGCATCAAATCACATCATAGGGATCATAATATGGTCCAAATCACTGAAAATTATGACCCAGCCAGCTGACACATTATTGTGGGAAGACTCAATTCAATTCATGATATTCTACACTTTGGTCTGCCAAAAGTCATGTCTTGCCACATGCAAAACATTTTAACCCCATCATATCATCCCAAAAGTCTTCCAAATCCAAATTTCCACCTCAGGCAACATTTTTTTTTTTTTTTTTTTTTAAATCTGTGAATCTAGAATACAAGTTATCTGCTTCCAAAGGAAATGGTGGAAAACACTACAAAGTAGACATTTCCATTACAAATGGGAGGGAAAGCATAGATAACAGACACCAAGAGATTAAAAACACAGCAAAACAATTTACATTAGCTTGAAAATAATAGTCTATTGTCTGAGACCATCTAGACAATGAAACTTCCCTTTAGATTCTGTGTTTTGCCCATACACTCTGGATTCTGGGTTTTTGTTGTTGTTGTTGTGAAGTGCCTTCGAGTCAGTTCCGAACCATAGTGACCCTGTATAGGGTTTCCAAGGAGCAGCTGGAGAGCTTGAACTGCCGACCTTGCAGTTCAAATGGCTTTGCAGTCTGGCACATTAACCCACAGCGCCACACTGGATTCTGGGTAGAGACCCCTGAAGCCTGGGCTTCAGCCCTGCCTTCTAGGCCCACTAGAACCCCAATTCTCTGCTCCTTTGGCTTTGGACAGCCCCATTCTCTATACTGTCTGAGTGGCACTCTCTTGGCCCCAGTAGGCCTCTCAGTCTATATTCAGGTTTCTTATGAGCACAATTAAGTATTCAGGAATATTCATTCTTTGCAACATTATCTATAGTTATTTCTCATAGTCAAATGCCTTTGCATAGTCAGTAAAGTACAAATAAACATGTTTATAGTAGCCCCTACTTTTAGCCAAGATACATCTACATCAACAGTGATATCCCTTGTTCTATGTCTTTTTCTAAATCGGGCTTAAATTTCTGATAGTTTCTTGTCAATGTACTGCAGCAACTGTTTTTGAATGATCTTTAGCAAAACTTTACTTGCATGTGATGTTAATGATGTTGTTCAGTGGTTTCTGCATATAATGCGTTCAGTACTGATTACAACTCAAGAAATCCTCACAACTGCACTAATAAATGATATCAGGATAAATGAAGAAAATATTGAAGTTATAAAAAATTTCATTTTACTTGATCCATAATCAGTGTTCAGGAAGCAGCAGTTAAGAAATCAAAGGCTGTATTTTGCATTAGGCAAACCTGAAAAATACTTTAACATATCAAAGAGTAAAGATGCCATTTTGAAGGCTAAGATTGCCTGACCCAAGCCATAGAATTTTTAGTTGTCTCATATGTATGTGTCGGACCCGACTCAATGGCACTTAACAACAACAACAACATATGTATGTGAAAGCTGGACAATAAATATGGAAGACTGAAGAACTCGTGCATTTGAATTATAGTGTTGTTGAAGAATATTGAATATACAATGGACTGCATACAAATGAACAAATCTGACTTTTAAGAAGTACAATCAGAATGTTCCTTTGGCGTGAGAATGGCAAGATTTCATCTCATGTACTTTGGTCATGTCATCAGGAGGGACAATTTCCTGGAAAAGGACATCAAACTTGGTAAACCAGAAGATCAGTAAAAAACGGAATGACCTTTACTGAGATGGACCAACACAGTGACTGCAAAAATGGACTCAAATTTACAAATGATCGTGAGGATGACACGGGACCAAGCAGTGATTTTTATTGTTGTACATGGAGCTTCTGTGAGTCAGAACCAACTCCAGGGCACCTAACAAAAATACATGCTTTATCTTATTTGTATTGTGTTCCATCAGAGCAGTGAATTTTGCCATACTCATCCTTAAAAACAAAAACTACTTTATTTGGCATACTCCACTTCAGAAAACAATTATCAATAAATATTCACTGAATTGAGTTAAATAAATAAAACAAAATGTAGAGTTTGAATTAAAAAACATTTGTAATGAAAACCTTTAACTCTAATAAGTCAATTTA
>NW_006408526.1:6611663-6612992 GCF_000296735.1 Chrysochloris asiatica
AAAAGCAAAAAGAAAGAACACACTCAGCATTTCTTAAACTGGGAGAACTGAAGAAAAAATTCAAGCCTTGACTTCTGTTATTGAAAGATTCTCTGGGAAAATTATTGAATGATGCAGAAAGCATTAAGAGAAGATGGAAGGAATACACATATACTCAGAGTCACTGCAAGAGGTAGTATATGATCAAGAGCCAGTGATACTAAAGGAGGAAGTCCAAGGTGCATTGAAGGAATTGACAAAAAAAAAAAAAAAAAAAAAGGCACCAGGAATTGATGGAATAAAAATTGAAATCTTTCAAGAAAGTGAGGTGGCACTGGAGACACTCACTCATCTCTGCCAAGAAATTAGGAAGACGGCTATCTGGCCTACTGATTGAAAGAGATCCATGTTTGTGCCCATTCCAAAGAGCGGTGACCCAATGGAATGCGGAAATCTTTGGATAATCTCTTTGATATCCCATTCGAGTAAAGTTTTACTAAAGGTATTACAGAAATGGCTGCCAGTATACATTGACAGAGAACTTCCAGAGATTCAAGCTTAGGATTCAGAAGAGGCCATGGAACAAGAGATATCATTGCTTATGTCCGATGGATCTTTATTGAAAGCAGAGACTATCAGAAAGAAGTTTACCTGTGCTTTATTGACTATGCAAAGGCTTTCCATTGTGCGGATCATGACAAATTATGGACAACATTGTGAAGTATGAGTATTCTGGAACACTTAATTGTGTTCATGAGGAATCTGTACATGACCAAGAAGCAGTTGTTTGAACAGAACATGGGAACACTGATTAATTTAAAATTAAAAAACATGTGCAACAAGGTTGTATTCTTTCACCATACGTATTCAACCTATATGCTGAGCAAATAATCCAATAAATTGGATTATATGAAGAAAAACATGGCATCAGGATTAGAGGAAGACACATTAACAATCTGTGGTATGCAGATGATACAACCTTGCTTGCTTAAAGTGAAGAGGACTTAAAGCCTTCAGTATGGATTACATCTCAATATAAAGAAAACAAAAATCCTCACCTCTGGACCAATAAACAACATTCTTATCAACGGGAAAAGATTGAAGCTGTCAAGGGCTTCATTCTTTTTGGATCAACTATAAACATTCATGGAAGCAGCAGTCAAGAAATCAAACAATGTATTGCATTAGCGAAATCTGCTGCACAAGACCTTTTTAAAGTGTTGAGGAACAAAGATGTCAGCTTGAGGACTAAGGTGGGCCTGACTCAAGTCATGGTATTTTCAATAACCTCATATGCATGCGAAAGCTGGACAGTGAATAAGGAAGACCATAGAAGAATTGATGCTTTTG
>NW_006408526.1:6613092-6622756 GCF_000296735.1 Chrysochloris asiatica
TTAAATATGTTCAATAGACTAAAACCTCTTTTGATTGCCATGACCTATTGTTTCTATGAAAATTCTATCATTCAAGGATTTATAAAAGTACTTTTTTTGTCAATTGGTTGAAAACAAATTAAAATATAGCTATAAAATGTGGGATCCCTTAACAATTCAATAGTCTGTACCAATATTTCTACTGTATTTGTTTTGCATTAGAATTTAAATTTTTAATAAAACTTTGGATCTTAAGCAGGTAGTTACAGTGAGATAAATCAAGGCAATTTTCAGAATCCAAATGAAAGATTCTCTGCTTCCTGGGACCCTTTTTATTAGCTCCATAGAGTGACCTACCTGTTACTCTGGGATCTCCTGACATTTAGATTGTAATAGTTTTCTTTGGTGCTGCTTTTCTTAAAATATCATGATTCCCTCAAAGGCAAGAAGTATAGTTTATTGTTCTCAGAATTCTAACTGAAAAAAGAGAAAGGAAAGCAGTTTAAAAAAAAAACAACAACAAGGAAGAGAGACATGGATGACTAAAATATTCTCTGAACACCTGAAGCTGCTTAATAAATTCTTCTCACTAGTCTTGTAGACTCCATGCACACCAAAGTGGTTATCCTATTCAGAATCATTTGTATTCCAGCATGTTTTCTCTCTTCTTCCCATTATACCTATCATTTCCCCAAAGCAGGGCATTGAACTAGCTATTTGAAAGGAAGCATGTGATTTAATTAATTCATACTGAGGATTCGATAAATATTAGCTATGTTATATGGTTTCACATTAAAATGTAAACATTTAAAAAAAGAATATTAAAACACAAAGCAATGCATCTCCATAGTTAAAAATTTGCCATGTAATTTTGAAATGTGAAAATATTGATTATCAGCAGCTCTATCCTGCCCTGCTTAATTTTGTTGCAGAAGAGAGGAGTCAGTATGCTGGCTAATTTTAGAAGTTAGTGCAATTTGAAGGAGTAGAAATTTTGGAAACTTAAGGGATTTTTTTGTTTTTTCAACGCAGCGTTTGAATAATTCACTGTGGTCACTTAGGCAGTGAGCCAACACAGAGATGTTAGAAAGCTGGCAGAGTTTGCTATGCAGGATAAATCTAGCCTTTGGGAGATTTTGTGGTCTTCCTAGTTACTGATCTGTTTCTACATGCACACAAAGCTTGAAGGCTTGAAGATATCATAATTATATGTTTTTCCCTTCCTAATTGACACAGGCTTCCCAGTATTTTAATAATATAAAACTTTGCATTTCTCCACATCAGAGGCTCAACAGCACTGCTAAAGGGTCTTCTTCCCTACGTAGAATTTTCTAATCCTCATCAGCAAGGATCCTTTTGCCAGTCTCCTGGTCATTGGTCCATAAGTGAATGACACTCCTCAGGTCAAGAGCTGGCTGATGGTCAAGTCTGAATTCTGTGAGTAGTTGCTTGTGTGTGAGTCCTTTTACTTTTCAAAGTCATAACGGATCAGATACACTGGCTTCTGCTTCCGTGTTTGAGCTGCTTGACTAAACAGGCAGTAATCCCTCACCTTAGGCTACTGCATAATTCATTCCAGTTTGTTGCTCTGAGGATTTTTGACAGCTTTAACATTTGTTACTCGTGGTTGCTCTTGGACTTTTTGATTCATGAATTTGAGTGGCATGGCTTGTCCTTATGTTCATCATTTCTTGGTCAGCAAAGTCGTTTGGGAGCCTTCTTCAGGAGCTGTGCTAAAAGTGAAAGTTCCCCTAAAAGAAGTCTTTTATTGTTCCTGAGTAACTATGTATTCAAGCAGGAAAAATGTTCTCTCTGGATTTAGTGGCACTATGCAGTTAATTCTGAAGTTGTATAATCATCTTGTCCCTCTTTAAAATACACATGCTATGGAGATTCTAATATATAAATTTTTCATCGTTTTTTATATGAAAACTGATTCATGCTTCCCTACTTGTACTCACCTTTCCAGATACCAGTATTTTCTATCACTGCTTAGTTTTTCATGTTGATATTAATAATAGCTAGACAATTTGAGCCACTGGAAGTAAATATAAGACAAATGAACCTCATGATAGTGTTTGGTCTGTAAAATTAATGGTGCTGTTTTCTCATCACAAATAAATAGTTTCTACACTTTAACATGTTTTCTCCAAATTCCTTCTATGTTTTTAGTAGGGTAGGGAGTACATCTTGATACCATAGCATTTTCTTGGGCATGATAAGGCCAATATGAATAAATCTTACATGAAAACATAAGTGAATCAATGTATATATGAAGAGGCTTCAAAAAGTTCATGGAATTGAAATATAATGGAATTTTCCCACAAACTTTTGAGGTCCCCCTCTTACATAACTTAGCCTAAATGTGCTTTTTTGAAGTGAATCTTAGTTTTTACTCTTCACTTATTCAGAGTATATTCAGAGCAATATAAGTTCACTAAGATGTACTCAAATAAAATGACATTTCAATATTCAAAGCAAATTACTGCTTGAAAAATGAGTTGATTGTTGGAACAGAATAATGTTTTGCAACTAATGTTGTGTAAAATAACATACTGTTACAGAAAGAAGAGCACAGGTGTTGGAGTCCAAACATGTTCTGGTGTGAATTGGGGCTACTATGACCCCGAAGTATGCCATTGAAGAGTTTACTTGGTCTCACTGAGCCTCTGCTTGTTCTGTTATAAAATGCAAATACTATTTGACTTATAACCATTTGGAATAATTATGGGAGTTCAAATGAACAAAATACCTAGGTTTAGTACCTGGAGCATATGTTTAGTTCCTTCTATTTTTCTTCTCCTCATTTGGAGAATATTAAAAAAAAAATTAATTTCTATTAAACAAATATTTTTAAATGTTTTACAATTTTGAAGAAAATAACTAGCATTTGATTAAAAAATACATGAAACCTTAATCTTGAAAAAGATTATCAATGAGGACAAATAAACTCTCCAGGGCCATACTTCGGGGGTCAGAGGAGCCAGGATTCACACCAGAAATAAAAAGCAGTATGCTGTTTATTTTGATCCAATACACAAATTCAAAATTTTAGATAAGTATGTACATATGTAAATTTAAAGTAAAATATTTGTTGTTGTTAAAGTGCTGTGATGTCAGTTCTGACTCATAGTGACCCTGTATAGGGTTTCCGAGAAGCAACTGGTGAGTTTGAACCACCAACAACCTTGTGGTTGGCAGTCCAGTGCTTATCCTACAATGCCATTTCAGTATTCCAATGTAAAATATAAGTGTAGTGAGAAAAAAAAAAAAGAAGAAAAGAACAGCTTGCTATGAAGAAACTATCCAGTTTTATAACATAGAAGAAAAGTATTCCTTCAAACTGAAAGCAATAAATCAAATGCCAATCAGCATATAGTATTGCAATCATAAAAAGTGAAAGCTCTATATTTATATATATATTTCAGAAGTTTTGGCCCAAAAGAATAAAAAGTTTTTTTTTTTTTTTTTTTTTCAGCTTAATCTTGCCATCAGAAAGGTGTTCATTCAAAAATCAGGATGGCCGTTGTTATATTTTCTTTGGTTATTCTTCTTCAGAAATTTCCAAGAAAATGAAACCAGTTCACTAGAGTACATGTAAAATGTTTATAATAAATTAGGTGGATAAATATTAATGATGCAGCATTTAATTTTTAAAATCAGGATTAATTTTAGATAGGTCTCTATATAGTACTGCTCTTCTTGTTCACTGAGAGGAGATAAGAGTATTGTGGCTCCATCTGACAAGCACTGGACTGCAAACCACAAAATCGGCAGTTTCACCCCACCAGTTTGTTTCGGGATAAAGACCAGGCTTTCTGCTTCTGCAAAGATTGAAAACCTGTGATTTGGAACTGACTCGATAGTACCTCACAACAACAATAACAACAAGCAAGCCAAAATGAAAATGAAAGCTATGAACTGTTTGAATTAGTTTAGAAGCAGAACTTAACCAAAACAAATTGTATACTCTGAATTGCTGAAGAAAGATGAGGCTTTCAGCTCCCTTAAAAAAGATTTACAGGCTCAGAAACCCTATACAGGGTCGCTATGAGTTGGAGCAAACTGGCACACCACAACCACAAGGTATTTGGTTGATCTTTTTTTTTTTTTTCCGTTAAAAACTAAAAAAAGAGAATAATGGCCCAATTGTTTTAATTTATATTTGAATACAACTCTTTATATATTAATGACTAAGGAGCTCTGGTACAGAAGTGGTTATGAATAGGGTGCTAATCTCAAGGTAAGCAGTTTGAAACTACCAGCCGTTCCACAGGAGAAAGATGAGGCTTTCTGCTCCCAAAAGATTTACAGCCTCGAAAACCGTATGCAGGGTCACTATGAGTCTATACCGACTCCACAGCATACCATCACCACCCTACAAATGACTAATACTAAAAACGATAAATAAAAATAAATTATAGCCCTAATTTTCTTGGTGTTAAATGCCGTCGAGTTGGTTCCGACCCATAGAGACCTCGATAGGATTTCAGAAGAGTGCCAACCTTTCAATTCAAACTGATTTTGCAGTCCAATGCATTAACGCAGAGCGTCACACCAGGACTCCAGTTTCCTTAATGCATTTATGTGATGTGTTAATTTTATTAACTAATATTAAGACATAAACAAATATTTCCATAATTATATGAAGAATCTAAATAATCTAATCCTGAGAGGCAATATTTCCCAGAGGATGAGTACACAGACACTAACAAGGGTTCAAATCCTCCATCTTCCTTTTAATAGTGTTTGATTCCATTATTCAATATTGTTTAACCTCTTTTTCCTTTAGTATTACTTTTTATTTGCCAAATTAAGATTAAAATAGTATCTACTTCTGTTGTGAGGTTTAAATGAGTTCATACCTAAAACATTGCTTTGTTGTTAAGTGCTGTCGAGTCAGTTCCCACCCATACAGACTCTATAGGGTTTCTGAGGAGCAGCTGATGAGCTTGAACCACCAATGCTGTGGTTCATAACACCTTGCAGTCCAGCGCATTAACCAGGATGCCATTGTTTGACACATAATAAATTCTCAATAAATTTTATCTTTTATAATCCATGCAGGTAAACAGTTATAAAATATTTGAATATTATTTGTTCACTTCATAATAGTGATTCTATCAATCTAAATATTTATTTTAAGGATATAAGTAGGCAAGTATACATAATCAAATAAATGCAATCAGATATCCATTTGGCATATTGTATTTAAGAATGTATCTGTTGGTATAGGTATGGAAAAGGAGACTCACATACTGTTAGTGAAAATATAAAACTTTTAAGATTGTTTTTTGTCCCAAAAATTTCTTCTGAGACTTCTGATAATAAAAACACAAGTCTACAATATTGTTAACTGCAAAATCTAATAGATGTAAGGGTGTAATTTCAGTAAGTTTTATGTGCTAAAAATAATATATATATACACACATAATATTACATATTAATTAGTTTATAGGAGTCCTGATGAAGCGCTACAGAATAGACACTGGATTGCTAACTGCAAGGTTAGTGGTTAAAACCCACCAGCTACTCCATGAGAAACCTATACTTTGTCACAATGAGTTGGAACTGATTCAATGACACTTGACAACAGCATCTACATTAGCTTATACATGTGATGAAACAACTGGAAAGATAAAGCACAAACTACTTATAATGATTATTGGAATAAGTAGGAATTTAGTGGATGGGAAGTCCTGTAGGATAGGCACTGGACTTCTAATTGCAAGGTTGGAGGTTCAGACCCACCAAGAACTCCTCAGAAACCCTATATAAGGTTACTGCATCAGAAATGACTCTATGGCACTTAACAACAACAACAACAACATAAAGGATGGGAAACACTGGTGGCACTTGAGGGTAAGCACTGGACTGCTAACTATAGGTTGGCATTTTAAATCTACAAGCTGCTCCTTGGGAAAATGATGAGGCTTTCAGCTCCCATGAAGATTTACAGTCTCAGAAACCGATACAGCATAGGATGAGTTGGAACCAACTCCATGACAACAACAAAACTGGGGGTGGGGATAGCTTTGGTGATAGGAAGGAAGATATACAAATTCATTTCATATTATTTTTTAACATTAATGTGCAGTTTTCATAGTAAAAATTGTTTCCATTTTTTAAATATATATTATTTGAATCATAAAAATAAGTCTCACACAAAGCCAATTAGAAACCATTGATTTCATACTGAAGGGAGACTGTACATTTGGTGAAAGACTATGGAAGCAACAAACCTATTCTCACAGTTAGATAGATGTCCTTATATAGGGAAAAGAGAGGAAAATGCTATAAAAAATTTTGAAGGTATTTTCAATAACAAGGATACGTAATACTTTCTGATATTAAAACTATTATTGAACATTTAGTAAAGGTTCAACACTTATTTATTTTTGCATCTAAGCTTGAGTATGTATGTAAATTAAGCAATTTATTATACAGAGTCCTGATGTAGCGCTACATGATAAGGAAGCACTTGATTTCATGGTTGGTTTGAACCTCAAGTTTGTCAGTTCAAATCCATCAGCTGCTCTTTGGAAATCCTATACGGAGCACCTATGAGTTGGAACTGACTCTATGGTAGTTAACAATGACAACAACTGTGCAGGACAGAAAGATAAAACAGAAATATATCATCCTGTTATTGAGACACTAATAATAGAAGAGTGAGTATGTTACAAGTACATACAAGTTCCCTTATTTTAATGGTGATATATTTTAATCTATTTTTCATTTAAATTTAAATTTTTAATGCTTTAATAATTATTTGCTCTACTCTACTCCCCATGGTGACCTGATGCTAAGATATCAGTCTTTATTTAGCTATGCCAAGCATTCTTGAAACTTGTATCTAGAGAGTTTTACAAGTAAAGTAAACTTGGAAATATTATTATTTTGAATTGAACTGAAATTGGAAACAACATTCATCTTTTTTTATAATTATTTCCTGACAGAGACATGTATTTTTGTTTTGTTTTATCAAGTCTTTGATTGTTATTTTGCTTCACGTGCTATTTTTACTTAAAACCAGAAACTACACTAATTTATAAGATTTTATATTGACATTTATAGTTTACTTACAATAAGAAGAAGGAGCCCTAGAGATGCAATGGGTTAGTAAATATTGTCCTGTTATCTGCAAAGTCGGTGGTTCAAACACACCATCCACTACTTGGGAGAAAAAAAGAGGCAATCTACTCATAAAAATTTGTTGTTGTTGTTGTTAAGTGGCGTCGAGTTGATTACGACCTATAGCAAATCTGTATAGGGTTTCCAAGGAGCTGCTAGTGAGCTTGAACCACCGACCTTGCAGTTCAAATGACATTGCAGTCTGATACATTAGCCCACAGCACCACACAGCCCTGGAAATTCTATGGAGTAGTTCTATTTGTATTAGGTCTCAGAAGGTCACTATGAGTTGAAATTTACTTGATGGTAGTGAGTTTTCAGTTTTGGTATGTTGTTGTTAAGGGGCCTCGAATAAGTTCCAATTCATAGTGACCCAGTATAGAGTTTCTAAGGCTGTGAATCTTTGTGGAAACAGAGAGCCTTCTAATTTATCTGAGGAGGATCTGGTGGACTCCAACTGCTGACCTTGTGGTTTTCAGTTCAGTGCTTATCCTACAGTCACCACACTTCCTAGTTTTTTATAATAAGAAGTAATAAAAAAATATGTAGACCTTGCTTAGAAAAAAGATGTATTTTATGAAGTTCAAAGGGAGCATATTTTAATAAAATATGAAATAGTAAGCTTAATCTTCCAATCTAGTAGTCATTCTATTAGAATTAAGATCTGTGCACTGGGAAGCAGAATTAAACTGGGATGTATGAATTTATAATATATAAATGTTAAGTGCCATTGAGTTGGTTCTCATAGCAACCCTATATAGAGTTTCTGAGGAGCAGCTGGGTTTGAACCTCTGACCTTGTGGTTCATAGCAACCATTTAGTCGAGTGCTTATTCCACAGTGCCACAGCAGGACTTTATAATATATAATACTTTTATTAAAATTTGTCACTGCTGTTATTAAGTATCATTGAGCCAGTTCCAACTCCTTGTGACCCTATGCAAAACAGAGCAGAATATGGCCTGATTCTGCACAATCCTCACAATTGTTACACATGAGGAAATTGTTACTGTCACTATGCCAGTCCATCTCATCAAGGGTCATCTTCTTTTCTGCTGACCCTTCATTTTGCCAAGCATAATATCTTTCTCCAAGAACTGGTGTCTCCTGATAATACATCCAAAATTTGAGAGACAAGTTTGGCCATCCTGGCTTCTTAGGTGCATTACAACACAGATTTGTTATTTCTTCTGGAAGTCCATGGGACTTTCAGTATTCTTTGCCAACACCATAACTCAAATACATCAACTCTTCTATGGTCTTCCTTATTCACTGTCCAATTTTCACATGCATATGAGGCTAATTAAAAATATCATATTTTGTGTCAAAGGCAACTTATTCCCCAAACTACATCATTGCCCTTGAACACACTAAGAAGGTCTTGTGCAGTAGATTTGCCTAATGCAATACATTATTTGATTTTTTGACTGCTGTTTTCATGAGTATTGATTAAGGATCCAAAGCAAAATGAAGTCTTTGAGAACTTCAATCTTTTCTTCATTTGCCATGATGTTATTTATTGCTCAAGTGTGAGGATCTTTGTTTTCTGTACATTGAGGTACAATCCACAGTAAAGGTTGTAGTCTTTGATCTACATTGGTAAGTATTTTAAGTCCTCTTCACTTCCAGTATGCAATGTTAAATCATCTACATATTAAGTTGGTATTAAATCTTTCTCCAAGCGTCACTCCATGTTCTACTTCATATAATCCAACCTTTTGTATTTGCTCAGCATTCTGTTTGAATATTTACAGTGAAATAATGCAACCCTGGTGCACACTGTTCTTGATTTTAAACCATTTAATATCCCCTTGTTCTATTCAAATGACTGCTTCTTTGTGTATGTACAGGTCCCTCATGAGCACAATTAAGTGTTCTGGAATACCCGTTCTCTGCAGTATTGTCTGTAGCTTGTCATGATCCACACAGTTGAAAGCCTTTGCATAATCAATAAAGCACAGGTAAACATCTTTCTAGTATTCTCTGCAATCACCAAAATCCATCCAACATCAGCAATAATAACCCTAGTTCTATGACCTCTTCTGAATCAGTCTCTGTTTCTGGCAGTTTCCTGTGGATATACTGTTGCAGCCATTTTTTAATCATCTTTTGCAAAAATTTATTTGCATGTAATATTTAATGGTATTGTTGATGATTATTGCCATCAGTTGGTCACCTCTCTTTGGAGTAGACACAAATCTGGATCTGTTCCAATCAGGTGGACATGTACCTTTCTTCCACATTTCTTGGTATAGATGGGTAAGTGCCTCTAGTGCTGCGTCAGTGTGTTGAAAGATTTCAATTTGTATTCTGTCAATTCCTAGAGCCTTGTTATTTGCCAGTGTCTTTAGTGCAGCTTGGGCTTCTTCCTTCTGTACCATCAGTTCTTGATCATATGCTACCTCTTTCAATGGTTAAACCGTGACCAATTCTTTTTTGGTATAGTAACTCTGTGTATACCTTCCATCTTCTTTTGATGCTTTCTGCATCATATAATATTTGCTCATGGAATCCTTCAATATTGTCATAGAGGCGTGATTTTTTTTTTTTTT
>NW_006408526.1:6625406-6631053 GCF_000296735.1 Chrysochloris asiatica
GGATATATTGTCAGGAGGGAGCAGTCACTGGAGAAGGATATCATATTTGGTAAGGTGGAGGGTCAGAGAAAAAAAGGAAGACCCCCATCGAGGTGGATTGGCCAAGTGGCAGCATTGATGGACTCAAGCATGGCAACAGTAGTGAGGATGGCCCAGGATAGGGCAGTGTTTCATTCTGCTATGCATAGGGTCAGTATGAGTTGGTACTGACTTGTTGGCACCTAACAACAACATAGTAAATCTTTGCATTAATTTTTATAATACCTATGAAAAATAGATAATTACTAGCTACTTTAAAATAGTAGCAATTTTAAATAGCTTTTTACATTTGTATGCTTTTATAGACATTTATTTATTTACTTAAGCTGTCCTGGCATGGCGCTATGGGTTAATGCACTGGACTGCAAAGCCTGATTGAACCATTAGGTCGGCAGTTTAAGCTTACCAGCCACTCCTCTATACAGGGAAACTCTATACAGGGTTGCTGTGGGTTGATACAGACTTGACAGCACTTAACAACAAAAGTTTATATATTTTTCTTAAGAATATATAAATGTGTATTATATGTTTTTGTAAAACAAAAAGAGCAAAGTCATATCCATATATTCCCCAAAATAAAATTGTTCTCATCAACTTGTTTTTTCTTGTCACTTTCCCTATATAGCTACTTTATGATTACCTGATTTTGTTATTAACTAATCAATTGCTATGCATTATGCAGAACTACCTATTAATATGCAATACTACCTGTTGTGGAGCTGTAGGATAAGCACTGGCTGCTAACTATAAAGTCAGTGGTTCAAATTCACCAGCCACTTCTTGGAATCCCTGTACATGGTTACTATGAGTCCGAACGACTTGATGGCACTAAACAATAAAAACAGCATGCAATACTGTAAATGACTAAAATGAAAAGAAAATGGTAATTGTTAATAAAATTTAGCAATACTTAAAAATCCCCCAAAGAAAAGTAATTAGCAGTTTATATTTAGTTAAGTGAATCATTATTAATTGTAATTGACATTCAAATTAACTCTTATTATTTGAAGTCATCTGCTAAGTAGATGTAAAAGAGGAAGGAAGTTAAATCTGTTTGAATTTCCTTATATGCCATACATAGTTATCAAACGTTCTCTAATGTATTTCTTATAATACCTTATAGACAAGTCTTATTTCCCTAATAATGATAGGTAATCAGATGCAAGGAAGCTAAGCACAAGTCAGAAATATGAGAGGTAGCTCAAACTCTTCTTTCTCAAATGCAATCAACATAATTTGTCGATTTTTCCTTTTTAACATCTTTTGTGTCAAATGTCTTTTTCTGTGATTCCTCCATTATTGTCCTGTAGCCCTGCAATAGTCTGTTTTCTGTTGTTGATGTTTTGTTGTTTATTGTCTGTGAGTCAGTTCCGACTCAAAGAGACCCTGTCTGTATAGAGTTTCTGGGGAGTGTGGTGGCTCTATAAGATAAGCACTGTAGTGCAAACAAACTCACAGAGCTTACCAGCTGTTGCATGGTAGAAAGGTCAGACTTTCTACTCCTACAAACATATAAAACCTTGGAAACCATATGCAGGGTTTCTATGAGTCAGAAATGACTTGACAGCACAGAACAACATAAAATTTCTGAGAAGTGACTGGTGGGTTTGAACTGCCAGCATTCTGGTTAGTAGTCCAATTGCTTATACTACAGCTACAGTCATCCCGATAAAATGTAGTTTATCTTCCCCACTGCATTTTATTCCATACAGTGTAAAACTGGTCACGTGACTCCTTTGTTTACTATCCTTCTATGTGGCCCCATTTTTCATAGGGTGCATCTGAAACCCTTGGCACGTTCCGTACCAATTTTTGTGATCATTTCACGGCTCCTAACTCAAAGTTTATTCACACATCACACTCATTCCATTTCTCTCCCAGACTTCTCAACGATCCTGAGATAATTGCATCTCAAAGCTATTTTCTGCAGTTTTGTGCCTATTTTTTCACCTGTCTCCCTCTTCACCCATCCTGGATTTCCATCTAATTGTCTTCTGTAAGTTACTTATAATGTCACATCTTCTTTGAAGCCTTTTATCACCTGTTATCTCTTTTCCATGACCCTTTTATAAGTGAATTGACAGTTCTTCTCCCACACACATTTTACCTTAAATCTTCTATTTGTTAGGTTACATGATTTTCTGACTACTAAACTGTGTTTTCCTTGAAAGTAGAAACCGTGTCATATATTTTTTATGGACTTACATTGGCTAGCAAAGTTCTTGTGATACAACAGGTCTGGTAATGTAATGGTTATGAGTTGGGCTGCTAATCTCATGGTCAGCAGTTCGAAACTACCAGCAGTTCCACAGGAAAAAGATGAGGCTTTCTGCTCCTTTAAAGATTTACAGCCCAGGAAACTTACAGGGCCACTATGAGTTGAAACCGACTCTGCCACCCGTAACCACCATCACCACATCCTTAGTTATAAAGAAATATTGAACAGCACAAAAGGTAGCACATTCTGTGAAGGGAAGGGTGGAACAGCTAGCATTGGCCTAGAAAGAGATGATTTCTAGTAAACTTAGGGCATTCCAATAGTTATCAATCATGGACCTTCTTTTGCTGGTCCTGTTGGTGCTAGGTGCTGTGAGTCTATTCCTACCCACAGGGACCCTATCTATGCAAAACAAAACAAAACAAAACAATACCGGGTCCTGCCACATCCTCACAATTATTATGTTTGAGTCCATTGCTGCTTCCATTGTGCCAATACAGCTTGCTGGGGTCTTCCTCTTTTGTTCGACCCTCCACTTTACCATGCATGACATTCTTCTCCAAGGACTAGTTCCTCCTGATAATGTGCACGAAGTATGAAAGATGAATTTTCACCATCCTGGCTTCTAAGAAGCCTTCTGGTTGCACATTTTTCGATACAGATATATTTGTTCTTCTGGAATTCCATGATACTTTCAATATTGTTCTCCAACACCATAACTCAAATTCATTACTTCTTTTACTGTCTTCTTTATTAATTGTTCAACTTTCATATGCATGTGAGGCTGTTGAAAATACCATGGCTTTAATTAGGTTCTCTTTACTCCACGAAGTGATACCTTTCCTCTTGAACATTTTAAAGAGGTCTTGTGCAGATTTGCCTAATAAAATACGTCATTTGATTTCTTGGCTGCTGCTTCCATGAATGTTGATAGTGGATCCAAGCAAAATGTAGTCTTTGACAACTTCAGTCTTTTCTCCATTTATGTTATTTACTAATCCAGTTGTGAGGATTTTTATTTTACTTTGAGGTGAAATCCATGCTGAAGGTTGTGGTCCTTGATCTTCATCAAGTATTCTAAGTCCCCTTCACTTTCTGCAGGCTAAGTTGAATCCTTTGCTTATCAAATGTTGTTAATGAGTCTTCTTCCAATCCTGATGCCAACTTCTTCTTCATATAATCTAGTTTCTTGAATTGTAGCATACAGACCTTCTTTTAATGTTTTGAATTAACATGACTCAGCACTAACTATAATCTGTCTTTCTTTGCATGTGAATTTTTTTTTTTTCAACACTATTCAAATTTCTAGTAGATTGAATCTGATTTGTTCACGATTGATCAATCAGGTACTAGTGAAGCAATTGCAATGACTTATGTTCATGTGTTTACATGTGGGCACTGGATACCATTCACAAGGAATGGGAATTGTTAAGGGCCAAACCACTCCCCTATGATGTGGCTATTAAAAATACTTAGTGCATTTTAGCTAACTAGTAGTTAATAGAAAAAGAAAACAACTACAGAAAACATTTCTAAGCCAAAAAACAATAATTCCAGAAACAAAAAAATAGAGGAATATGAAACCTTTGGTGCAGGACTTCTGGTGTGATGCTGTACAATCAGCACTGGACTGCATACCACAAGGTCGGCAGATCAAATCCACCAGCTGCTCCTCACAAACCTTATACAAGCTTGTTATGAGTTGGAACTGACTGGATGGCACTTAACAGCAATTCCATTAAAACCTTTTAAAGCTTTGTATGCCTTGGCCTAAATTATGCATATCACTTTAGTGACTATATTCTAAGAAATACTCGACTTCCAAAGGAAAGTAGTAACAATGAATACCAATACTGGGAACCCACATAAAGTTTAATATTTTCCATTGCAAAAATAATCTTTCACAAATGTAATATAGCAACAAGAGATATATTAAGTAGTCAAACTTGCTATGCCCATTCCTCATTTATTAATATGGTGGTGGTGGTTATGTGCCGTGGGGTCGGTTTCGACTCATAGCAACTCTGTACAGAGTTTCCGAGGCTGTAAATCTTTACAGGAACAGAAAGGCTCATCTTTCTCCTGCAGAACAGCTGGTAGTTTCGAATTGCTGACCTTGTGGTTCTCAGCCCGAAGACCGCGTTAAAATCTGCATTAAGTAAAACTGGAAGATAACCATAGTAGATCACAAAATAGAGGATGGCTACATCATTACGTACATTATGTAACTCGCAAACTAGAAAACTGACCATCTCAATCATCATCAATGTCACTCTTATGTAGCACTTCAGTATTCATTACCGCCAGACATGTGTTGTTAATACATACAACTGGCAGTTAGTAATTTTTTCTTTTTACTGTTGCAAATATGACATGTCAGATAATGAAATAGTTGATAAGTAGGAATAGGTGCATAGGCTATGGTATTCTTTCATTTCTTTGTCAAGTGAATGGCATTTCCTTCTATTTGAAATCCAGAACATTTGAAGTCAATCTTAACAATCCTTTTCTCTCATCCTACATCTCATATTTAATTTCTCATCCAAATATAATAGTATCTTTAACATTTCTTTTACTCTCCACCTTCACTGCAATGCTCTTAGTTCAAATTACCATTGACACCTTTTCTACTTTTTTTTAAAAAACATTTCTTTAGATTGAACTTTAAAAGCACAAACTTAATCATGCCCCTATTCTGTTTGATCCCCTTTAGTGGGGTCCCATCGATCTCAGAATAAAGATAGAATTGAATCATAAAGTTTACCTGTAGCCTATTCAGCAACTTGATCTAATACCTGACTCTGTCTAATCAAATCGGTGGTGTTTCAATCCTGTATACCTGGCCTCCTCCAGTTATTGTACATGTTGTTTTCTCCATCTGAAATATTCTCTTATTACTTTTTCACTTAGTTAATTTCGACTCATCCTAGTTCTCAGCTCAAACTAATTTCCTCAGAGCAGCCTTTCTAGACTTTCCTGTTAAGTCAAACATTTCACTCAGTACTCTTATCCTTAGTGTCATGTTGCTTTCCAATAATATGTCAGAGATTCAATTTTACTTTTGGGATGTGATTATTTGATTTTCTTTCTCCGACACTTACACTTTAAGGTCTGTGAAGGCAGGGATATGTGTGTTTCTGTTCTTTAATGTGTCTATCACTTGTCAACAAATTTGACACTCAGTTACTATCTATTGAATTCATTTATAAATGAATGACTATTGCAATAAAATCTTAGAGGTCCTTGGATAGCAGCACTTTTCCTTATTTTTTATGATTAAAAACTTTTTTTTAATCACTTGATTTTTAGCCTAATGTTTTAAATAAACAAAAAACTAGTAGTACATTTTGAGATAATGATTTCCTTGGGTCACTCTCCTTTTTTGTAATT
>NW_006408526.1:6638767-6639384 GCF_000296735.1 Chrysochloris asiatica
GAGAAAAAGAGGAAGACCCCTAACGAGATGGATTGGCCAAGTGGCATCATTGATGGACTCAAATGTGGCAGCGGTGGTCAGGTTGACCCAGGATCAGACATTGTTTTGTTCTGCTGTGCATGGGGTCGCTATGAGTCGGTTCCGACTCGATGGCACCTGACAACAACAACAATAATAATGCATGGAGTGTTTAGTGTAGATATTAAAAAAGTGCAGTCATTCATTCATTTACAAAAGGCCAAAAATCATCAAGTTAATCATGAACCTTTCTCAAATATTTCAATGTTATAAAATATTGAATAAAAAGAATTCAGTAACACATGATTTCTGTCCTTTTGTGCCATAACAAGAGGAAGTATTAACAAAAAAATGATAAATCACCACCATTGGTCTAAATCATTCCTGACTGTGTTTTCACCTGGTGTTGTCATATGCCTCTTTGGAAGATTTCCCGACTATACTCTTAAAAGCTTCTGATTATGAAATGTTACCATTTTAAATTAAAAGTATACAGCCATCTTATTATTTTTTATGCTTTTGTTTTATATCTGTGTATGGATGTATTTTTATATGATTTGCATTTTACTTGTTAAATTAAACTGAATCTCAAAATCTGA
>NW_006408526.1:6641277-6645181 GCF_000296735.1 Chrysochloris asiatica
GTTTTAAATAAACAAAAAACTAGTAGTACATTTTGAGATAATGATTTCCTTGGGTCACTCTCCTTTTTTGTAATTATGTTCTTTTTTTTTTTTTTTTTTTTTAACTATATAGTCACTATAGTGTTTCTATTGATAATTTCTATTAAGAAGACTTATTGAATGATACTGCCGAGTTTCAATCTGATCTGTTTCAATAGAGAAAATTCTACTGCTTTAACAAGATAAAATGATAAATTTTCCATGCTGTGGTTATTCAAACAAGTCTGGAAACATCAACCTATCTACAATTTATAGGAAAATATGGCACTTAGTACAGCACTTAACAACAACAACAACTGTCAGTTGAATTTACATGCCCTTACTCTTATCCTAACTAGATTGCAAGTTTCTCTGTCAGAGACCATGCATTGAATATGTTTTTTACCCCAGTAGGATCAGGAGAATTCCAGATTCTAAGTAAGTAGTCAATAAATAATTTACTCTATTTTTCTCCCCACATTCATGCTCTCTTAACTTCTTTAGATTACTTATCTGCCATTTCTGCAGCAACCTTTTGTCCCAGTTCACTGAGCCAGAATATTTAAATGTTTTTATACAGCATTGATTTTATGCTTGCACTGACTTTCACACCATATGAGAATTAAACACAACCAGAAAGGTGTTAAGTGAATTGAAAATTAAAGCATTTATGTTCGATATTTTACAGATTATTTCTATTTTAGATTTATCAAAAACACCGAAAATGCCATAAAGGTGAAATGAGAGTCCTTAAGTGTTTAAGTAACTTAGACAATAACCAGAACAAGCCAGAAGAAATTGAAAGCACTAAATGCATGTGTTTCCCTATAGATACCAGCTGCTTTCTGAACTACTGTTATGTCTCATCTTCATACCACTAATGCTTTTTATCCACAATCAAAATACTTACACACACACACACAAAAGAAATATTAACTAGAATGATTAAACTGATGTGGTGGAAGAAGTTAATTAAACTTTAAAAAAAAAAAAAATTAAAGCCATCTTTTCTCTAGATCAGCCCATAGCTTTGTTGTGCATAGGGTTGCTTTGAGTCAGAATTCACTCAATAGTACCTCACAGTAACATTTCCTAGCCTACACAGAGTCATGAATAAGTCTCTTCTTGTTCCCTTTCCTACAATTTCATTGAGGTTTAACCATGATAGAATGACTGGAGCTGGGAAAATGATATGGTTGAAGGTTGCTAACATTGTTCCCTCAAGGACCACTTCCTGATTTTCCATAGTTTGGACTTGTCACTTGGCTAGATAAATGAAGTTTTCTGAATTTATTGGAATTGTTTTTCTACATGTGAAAAAAATGGAGCCATTACCATTCATGCCTAACTCAAGAGCATTTTTTTTTTAATTAATACAAAATGATTTATGTGAAACATTGTTTTACTTACCTTTTAGAGGAATGATTTTACTTTTACTTATTATTTTCAAAGAAAAACAATGTTATGCTAATTCGTTATATAAAAAGTTGTTCTTGTGGCTATAATTGCCTATGGGTGGCTATAGTCTTTCCTGACTGATACAAGAAGAGTTTCCGGGGCAGTAATAAATTTTATCCTTGCATTTTGCTTTCAATTAATTCAATGTAACAGTTGTGGGGAAAATCATACAAATGCATTGCCTTAAGAATAAGCTAAAGAGGACGTCTCTCTTTTTGGGAAGAAGAATAGGTAACATGCTCAAAATTTGGAAATGTTAGTAGTCTTTTTAAGATTGTAGTAAGTGTCCTTCTGAGAATATTTCATGGATAGTAGGGATTTAGAGTTGAAGCAATAGGAAAGAGAAGAAGGAAAGGGAGAAACAGAAGAAGGATTGGAAATATTCTTAGAGACTGTCAATCACAGAACCATAGAGGCCTAGATCACATGATGAGAAATCACGCCTAAGAAAAATGTTGTTCTATGTTAGAGAGTTGCAGTAGAACCAAATAGAACAGAAAGATGGGATATAGGCACATATGCATAGAGACAAACATTGTCTGCTTAAATAATAAAGTGAATTGTGAGATGTGTAATGCAAGTTTTGTTGTTGTTGAAAGGTGCCCTCCAGTAAATAAAGCAATCTGTTGTCATTTATTAGGGTGGTCAGTCTTTCATATACCTTTCATGAAATGCAAATAAATTGATGACATGTAGCAGGAATTATATGAGATAGAACAAGTCTATACTCAAAACTTCACCATCTACCAAATTATCAATTAATAGTTATTAAAAGTATTTTTTTTCCCTGAAACTCTATCATTAATTGAGGCTTCAATGTCAGCAGTTGAAACTTACTAGCCACTCTTGGAAACCTATATAGTAGGGACTCTGTGAGTTGAATGGAAATAGTTCAATTGGATTTAACAACAAGCTTGATTTGAAGTTCCAGGAGCCAATTTGATCTTTTGATAACAGGAGTGGAGAATAAGATATTAAAATGCTGTCTTCAAATGTTCTAAGGACTAATCTAGTATCCTTACAAACATCTGGGATAAGTGATGAGTATCCAAAAAAGCTTTACTCACACTTACTTAACAGGAGTTTGAAGAAAGAAAAATATGGCAGTTCTCTAGAGAAATTCATTAAAAAACGGAAATTTCTCAAGAACATAAATGGAATGAGTCAGTAATTTCTTTATGCTAATAGGTCACTAGTTTTTCTTTTTTTGAGATTATTTGGATTTTCTGTTTTACAATAATCAAAAAAGTATCTTATCAATGTAGCAATGATGAAAATGAGATGTCAAAAGTCACATTATCCGGCTGCTGGAGTCCTGGTGTGGCAATGTAGGCTAAGTATGCTACTGAAGGTTGGTTTGAACACAAGTTCAGCAGTTCAAACTCAACAGCCACTTATTGAAAACCTTATACAGGGCTGCTATGAGTCAAAATCAACTTGAGGGCTGTGAACAACAACAACATCCAGCTGCTAATTTTTTCAGGAATATTTATTTTTTAAATGAATGTCAGAAGTTTTTCTTGACTGAAATTATTTAAAATACTTGAGTACTAACAAAGTAGCCTCTTAACTCTTTTTGTTGCTAATCACCTATCTTCGTGCCCCATCCCCTCTGCAATGCAGTAATCATCCTTCTACATAAATATAGTTAGGTAATCCTTTTGCTTCAAGCCTATTAATGGCCCATTCTTACTTGTGCCACGAAGACAAAAGAAGCCTGTTTTTAAGACACTCATTCATGATCTGACTTTACTTCTCTCACTTTTTCCTTCTCATTATTGTCCAGCAATAGCAAACCAAACTACAAAATTATGTCCATTTTTTCATAGCTTCTTTTGTTTCCACTGACCAACCTGACATACTCTCTTTCCTTTACATGCAAATTGTTCGTTCAAAACCTACTGCATTAGCCACTGGCCCTCCTTTACTTTGCATTTCCTCCTTTATATGGCAGTGTAGGATAATCACTGGACAAAGGTTGATGGTTCAAACCCACCAGTTATTTCTGAGAAAACTTATACAGGGTAGCTGTGAGTTAGAACCGACTCGATGATAACTAATAACAACAATGACAACTTACATACATTGAGCTTATTGATAGAATGCCTGTCTAAATTAGCAATGTTAATACTAACTCTATGATAGTAAAGGAAGAAGTCCTAAATGCACTGAAGGAATTAGCAAAGAATAAAGGACCAGGAATTGATGGAATAAAAATTGAAATTTTTAAAGAAAGTGAGGTAGCATTGGAGGCACTCATTCATCTATGCCAGGACATTTGGAACACAACTATCTGGCCAAATGATTGGAATAGATCCATACTTGTGCCCATGCCAAAGAGAGGTGACCCAACAGAAATCATCAGATAATATCTTTGATACTCCATGCAAGTAAAGCTTTACTAAAGGTAATACAGAAATGGCTACAA
>NW_006408526.1:6649951-6671501 GCF_000296735.1 Chrysochloris asiatica
TTTCATTTTGTCCTATACACTATGCCTTACTCTTCAAAAAACTCATATATAACAAATTAAAACATTATGTCGTAATTTCCTGTGGTCTGTTGCACATTTATCAAAAAAAGCTAATTTTTAAGGGAAATCTGTGTTTTTGTTGTTTTTTTTAATAGAAAGATTTTGTCTATCTTTTAGCCAAATATAAATACTAAAACAAGATGAAAACAAAAACTATAACACTACTTAGTTGATGAATCTAGAAATAAAGACCAGTAGGGCTTTGTGAGGAGTCCTGGTGTGGTCCTGTGGATTAATGTGTCAGACTGCAAAGCTGTTTGAACTGCAAACTCAGCAGTTCAAGCTCACCAGCTGTTCCTCAGAAACCCTGACTGGGTCACTATGGGTTGGAATTGACTCGATGGCACTTAATAACAATAACGACAACAACAAAGCTTTGTGAATGGATAACACGCAGCTTCTTTAAGGTGTCTTCTACATGCTACTATTGTTATAGAAGTTCTGATTATCTTCCAAATAACTACTCCATTTTGCAATCACTATTCCCAAGGATCTTTCAAGACACACATGAAAATATAACAAAATATAAAAGGCTGCAATTGATGTGTCAAATACACAATTCAGATAAATAGCACAGAAGACTTGAGGAAGCTGAATTGTGTATTTGACACATCAATTGCAGCCTTTTTATTTTAATTCAAAAATATTCTGACACCATTTAAAGGATGGCTAGACTTTCATGGCAAGTAAAGTGAGGGAGGGTTTTCCCAAATGGGCATAATAAGGAGAAATAAGGCAGAAACTACCTGGGACAAATGTTTAATGGAATTATTCTACTTGCTAGAGTTGAACAAGTGGGATCATTTTAAGACAGAAAATAAGGAATGTGATTTTAGTAGTCAAACAAAGAGCAAGTTAAATCAGTGGGGATTTCAACATGAATTTTTGCTCAGAAAGCTAGGGAATTGTGTTTGCTTTCTGACAGATTTATTTTTTCCATAAGACATGGCATGTCCCCTAACTAAAATAAGGGAGGATGATTATCATTCTGAATGCCAGAGTCTGTGTGTGTGCACAAGCACACAAACACACAGAAAACCACTGGCATGAACCAAGCAAAGAGTTCATCTAGATTACATGATAGCAAGTGTACCTTTGCTTTGTTTTTCTTTATTTAGATTTTTTTCCTCCTTTAAGATGAAGACCTTGTTCAGCCCATCAAATTTACAATGAAAACAAAAATATTTCAGGTTTTCGTTAAGCAACTAATTCCAAGGATGCATTTGAGTTTGTTGGCATGTTAATAAGCAGTATAGTCTCAGGTTCTACCCATGCCAATATCTTGATTTCATAATAAGAAAATATATAGAAATATGTGGTAAAAGAAGAAAATAGATTATGTGGTTTATTTGAAATGCTTCAAAATAGAACTCTTACCACCAGCTTGCACATACCTGAATGTGAGGACCAAGACACATCAACCACTGTGTGGTCTCCTTTGATACTTAGAACTACTTAATTCATTAGATGACTTCATTTCAAAAATCATGCTTTTTACTGAAATCTGAAAACCGGAATGCCCGGAACCAACTTTACAAAGAGATGAAATGGATTCTTCAAGAATAACTCAAAAGAAATGTGGGGTTTCTGGATTGCTTGTGACTTCAGCAACAGCGATGCATAGATAGTTTGGGGCATGTCTCACTAGGTTAGAGCTGATCAGTAAGTGTGAAAGTTCAGCAGATTGTCTCAAGTTATCACTAGTTCATTCGGATACTTAATTTACGCAGATCAACAAACCTTAGCCCTCATGGCACTGGCGTATCAGCACTGGACTGCTAGCTGCGTGGTCTGCAGTTCAAACACACTATCTGCTTTGCTGGAGAAAGACAAGGCTTTCTGCTCCTGTACATTTCACAGCCTCTGAAGCCCTATATAGGGTAACTATAAGTTTGAATTGGCTCAATGGCAGTGAGTTTGGTTTAAGGCTTTGATGGCCCAGTAGTCAAGCTTGTCTGCTAACCACAAGTTTGGCAGTTAGAACCCCCAACTACTTTTTAGGAGGAAGACCTGTAGGTCTGTTCCCATAAAAATTACAGTCAAGGAAACCATATGGGACAGTACTTTCTATATGTCTCCAGAAGTAAGAATTGATTTCTCAGCACACAACAAAAACATATAAAAGGAATGACAAGTGCAACTCCCTGTTTCTGTTGGTTCTTCACAACAAACACCTTTATCTGCATTATGCTACATTAGCTCTCCTTCCAGAATAAGCCTGATGTCCTATGATTTGCAGACTATAAAACTCAGCCTGCATACAGACGAAAACACCGTTGCTATAATTTCTATTCCAAAGTCTCAAAATTGCCCTGATGTTTTAGCCACAAAGACAAACCCATACATTGTTTCCACAATTAAACCGACCACATTTGTAATTAAGCATGTGCAGGATAATTTCAAAATACCTAACTGCTTATGTGCTCATTGTAGGCCTGTTAACATTCCAAATGCCACCTGACATGCATTGCCTTCTAACTAAACCTAAGCTACCTGTCTCCCCTGGGAAAATGAGTGTGTCTGAAAGAACTGATTGTTTGCTTTGGTCCTAAATGCTTTTCTTGATCGCTGGTTTATCTATTGATTGTGCTTTAGCTATGACTTCTGTGCTCTGAGATTTTCCCCAAGGATTATAATCTATCTAACATTTATTCAACAGTATTAGATGTTCCTCACATGTCAGGGTTTCCTGAGTGGTTTCATACTTGATTGACCTTATATTTCTTTCACAAGATACCTTTCCATATAGGCAAGTCTTGTCTTAATATCTGTGAGGTCATTCCTTTAAAACCCATAAACCCCAAAGAAAAACCCCACCATCATAAATCGTTTCCAACTCCTTGTGTCCCTACAGGGCAGAATAGAATGATACTTAGGGGTTCTAAGACTAGAAATCTTTACAGAAACAGACAACTTCATTTTCTCCCACGGAGTGGCTGGTATGTGTGAACCACCAAGTTTGCTGTTAGCAGTTTAATGCATAGCCCACTGTATCACCAAGATTCCTTATCAACAAGGAGCATAACAATACAAAATAATGAAAATTAAAACTCAATACGTCCATTATGAAGGAGCTCTGGTAGCGTAGTGGTTCCGAATCGGGCTGCTAACCTCAGGGTCATCAGTTCGAAACTACCAATTTTCTGTGGGAGAAAGATGAGGTTTTCTGCTCCCGTAAAGATTTACAGCCTCGGAAACCCTGTACAGGGTCGCTATGAGTCGGAACTGACTCCACAGCACAAAACCACTACCACTTCCATTATGAACATAGCAGTGAGACTTGGTGATTTCCCTCTTTCTACATATCGTATAGAATCCTGGAGCTACAGGACAATGTGCTGGACTAAAAGGTCAGTTTGAGCCACAGGTTGGAAGCTCAACCACCAGCTGCTCGTTGGAAAGTTTATTCAGGGTTGCTATGAGTCAGAAATGATTTGACTGCACTTAACAACAACAACAATGCATATCATATAAAAACAACATGGTGAATAGGAAAAACAAATGAAACTCATATTCACTGAAATTAGAAGGTTTATATCATCCACAGACTAGCCTGCCAAAAGCAGATGTAACCCACACAGGGTGGAGTTGAATAGAAATCTGGAAAGGGCAGTAACTAGAATGACAGTACACCTACAGTAGATCCCAGAGAAATGCCACCTCAGAAAGGCAACACACAAACCCAGAATTGGAATCATTCATCTTTTGAGCCAAACTAGAGCTGCAGAATATGGTGGGACCAGTAAGTTCTGGTATGGCACTGAAGCAATGAACAGCTAACCTCAAGGTAGGTGGTTCAAACCCACCAGCTGCTCCTTGGATGCCCTATACAGGTCAGTATGAGTTGGAACCTACTTGAAGACACACAACCACTGCCACAATAATAATCAATACCAATTAAAATCCCCACTTTTCACTTTTCTGTTACTTTTGGCCCTAGGTGCACTTGCATCACCCCTTCCTCTGATCCTAATCACATGAAGTTCGGAAACTCCTCTTAAATTATAGGACATAGTCCTCCAGACTGCCAAATTGGCTCAAGATCATAGATACCAGTTTAGAAATTCCAAGGATCCCCTCACTTCTGACCTGCTGGCTACAAATTCAGAGTTTCCCATTACCACTTCAACATACTGGTTGCAAGCTCTCCCTGACTTCTCACCTGCTGTCTCCCACTACTCCCTGGAGTTCATTGATTTGTTAGAAGAGCTTACAGAAAGGGTTACACAGATAGTCCCTGTGGTAATACCAAGTTATAAATTACGTGGTTTATAATTACTTAAATATATCATAACTTGGAGTACTATGAGGAATCCTGGTTTGCTTCTGTGGGTTAATGTGCTGGACTGCAAGGTTGACAGTTCAAGCTTACCAGTTGCTCCTCGGAAACCCTATATAGGGTTACTAGGGGTTGAAACTGACTTGACGGCACTTAACAACAACAACAACAAGGAGTGCTGGTAGCGTAGTGGTTACCAGTCGGCCTGCTAACCTCAAAGTCAGCAGTTCACTACTTACTACAAGCCATTCCATGGGAGAAAGATGAGGCTTTCTGCTCCCGTAAAGATTTACAGCCTCAGAAACCCTGTGCAGGGTTGCTATGAACTGGAACTGACTCCACGGCACACCACCACGGCACACCACCACCAACACATGTACTTATGATTACAGTTTTATCATAAGGATACAAATTTGGATCAGCACAAAGAAAAGACAAATAAAGTTGTGTCTGGAAAGGTTTTCAAATTAGTTTCCATGTCCAGGGACTTTAGTAAGGATAATAATATAGTCTATTCATTTAGCTCTCATTTGCTAACTGAAAAGTTGAAGGTTCAAATTTTTGAGGATCCACTAAGTAAATCCTCTAAAATATACTCTAGATCCCATTAGAATTGCCTGGGGAGCTCCACTTTCAGAGAGCCTGATTCATTTGGTCTAGATTAAGGCCTAGGCATGAGAATGTCTTACAAGCTCCTCAGAGAATTCTGAGAGAACCTCTGATGTAGAGAAAAGGGAAGCTGGGCAGAATTGTTGTTGTTAGATCCCATGGAGTACATTTTTACTTATAACAGCCCTATGTACAGCAGAAGGAAATGCTTCTCAAACGCAAAGCTGAACCAGGAGATTGCAATAGAAATGGAAAGGGCAGCTGGTAGATTTGAACTGCTAACTTTGTGGTTAGTAATCCAGGGCTTATATTACAGCACCTTCACATTTGAAATGCATTATGGCCAGATCTGACTAGTGGCTACCACAACTCAAACTTGGAAAATTTAAGCTTAAAATTTAAGTTAGCTATTAACGTGTTTGAAGAGCGCTTGGTACAACGGTTTAAAGATTAGCTTGATAAACCGTCAGCTGTCAGAATCCACTGACTGCTCAGTGGGAGAAGGGTGTGGCAGCCTGCTTCTGTAAAGATTTACTGCTTTGTAAACCTATGGCACAGTTCTACTCTGTTTTATGTTCTTATTGTTGTTGTTAAGTGCTTTTGAGTCAATTGCAACTCTTAGCGACTGTATAGAGTTTCCGGAGGAATGACTGGTGAGTTTGAACGGCTGACCCTGTGGTTCAAACTGACCTTATGGTCCAGTACTTATCCTAGGATAATTTTAAGTCAGGATCAACCCAATGGTAGATGGTTTAGTTTTGTGTTTGTTTTTTGACCTCAAGTATGTTGTTGTCGTTGTTAAGTGCCTTCAAGTGGGTTTGACTTATAGTGATCCTATATAGAGTTTCTGAGGAGTGGCTGGTGGGTTTGAACCTTCTACCTTGCAGTTAGCAGTCCAGTGGCTACAGAACTGCACCAGGACTCCCTGGAAAAGGGCAAAGCTGGAATTCAAAACTGAGTGATGTAACTCCAGAACACAAGTTCTTATACTATCCTATCCTAGATATCCTAGATATGATCATAGATCTAGAAATGTAAAGAAATAATCTTATTAACAAAGAAGTTTCAAAAACATGTGAAGAATATCCTCATTTTTATAGACTATGCAAATGTCTTAAATTAATTAAAATCGTGCAACTAGTAGGTAATGCACCAGGTGTTGCACTAGTTTCAAAGCCCATATTCTCACCTTCAGTACCATAAATAACTAGATTTAGTGAAGAAGGAATGAAAAGAAAAATTCATATTTCCAATGGATATGGAAGATATACTTTTAAACAATGTGGGGAAATCATAGAAATATGCATTGATCTCTTAGTTTTAAAATGTCTATACCTTTTCATTCTCTATAAAAACATAGCAATCCTGGTGTGGTGCTATAGGATAAACATTGAACTGTTAATCTCAAGGTTGGTTCAAACCCACCAGTCACCCCTTGGAAACCCTGCAAAGGGTTGCTATGAATCAGAAATAACTCAATGACCCGTAACAACAACAACAACACAACATGATAGTCAATTTATAATTTATAGCCTTACCAGCCTCATGTCTTTGGGTCCTATCAACAAACAAGTATGTGTATAAAAGGCATATAACTAAACATGGAGCTAAGACCATTGCCTGATAGTAAGATTATACACTTGCATTAGGAATATACTGTCCCACGGGGCCTGATGCTGCAGCAATGGCACAGCCTTCTGGGAAATACCAAAGGTAGCCTTAGGCAACAAGGAAGTGGGAGGTTGCCCTAATGCTTCATCGTTAATGGCTTAGAGATTTCATGTTATGGTGCCTTGAGTTTTAAATTAAATGTCAAATACAATTTGCCACTGAAAATGTGAAGTGTAGAACTGCCCTTAGAGATTCTGAGAACTTGGGGCTCTAATTGGTGGCTGTCTAATATTGAGTCAAAGTAGTTAGAAATCATCATCTGGTGGATTGTCACACCAGTCTGCAAAAAAAGTGTGGGTTTTTACCTTTTACACTTTGAATGGGTAGTAAAATGTGACAGTATTTACAATGTATAGGGTTCAATGTAGTATTATACAATGAAACTGATCCTTTGGGATGATACCACCATTTATATTTTTATATCTCTTGATTTTTAAACTATAATATCAGGAATTTTGTGACAGAAACAGAAGCAGCATATATTCTATTTATGGAGGTTTATTTATTTGTTGTTGCCTTTTTTCTTCCCCTGAAGACTAAGGTCTGCCTTAATAATAGGACTAATCATGGAATTTCCAATACACTTTAATGTGTTAGCATTATATCTTTTTGGACTATCTCTATATTAGTGGTAATTATGAGGTGCGTTTAAGTCTAAAAATGCAGACTTAAACACGAAGACATCATTTTTATAGTTGATTTTAATTAGAAACCTAAAGAAACACGTACAATTAAATATGCCCATAAAAATAATAGATACATTCCTATAATACTAGTCAATTTGTTGCACCATTAATATCATTCAGCATGGCAGTTTTAAAACATATTGAAATAATTCAAGTGGAAAATGGCCAAGAACAAAATTACTAGCATTTAAACTACAATAACTGTTTTAAAACAGCAAGTGGCTGTTCTAAATATCTGTGACAATAGATGTTTTGCTTTGCAACCACATTTTAAAGTTAACTCTGTTTGCCTATGCCATTGTGACCATCATTTATAAAATCAGTTAATCTTGTCTGAAAATATCCAGCAAAAAAACAAAGTGTATGATTTGTTGAATGTAAATTGATGGTCTGCCGGGTAAATCTTCACTCAGTATACAATAAAATGTTAAGAATATATATGTACAGCAAAGTCTCTAAGTACTTCAGAATAAAATTAATTTAACCTAAGAAATTTATAGCTATACACATAATATTTAAAGAAATATTAATGTGTTCAAACTTTTCTGATGTCAAGAGAGTTACTCATTTTGCCCCTCATAAATATGCTGTTTGTAAGTTGCCACATCCATGGAGCAAGCAAAGCCAAGTGAACATGAACATCTCCACTTTGGGCGCCTTGTGTGGCGTTAAAAATCCCACACATTTCAAAACACAGGGACCATGTAACAAATCTAACCGGTATGATGTCAGGATGAGTTATGCAACTGGGAATCATCTTCCTCTTTCCCTTCAACCCCATCTTCATGCTTTGAAATACCCTCCAATTATAATTAAAAGCAAGCACTAATATATACTTTAGGAGCTCTGGTAGCATAGTGGCTACGAGTCGGGCTGCCAACCTTAAGGTCAGCAATTTGAAACTACCAGCGGTTCGGTGGGAGAAATACGAGGTGTTCTGCTCCTATAAAAATTTGCAGCCTCAGAAACCCTGTGCAGGGTCACTATGTGTCGGAACCGACCCCACGGTACTTAACAACAGCAATATATACTTTACTTGTAAAGCATTGCCACATTGTTCTGTTTAATCCTATCAACAATTTTATAAGGGAAGCTATTATAAGGTTAGTTTAGAGGTGAAAAAAAAGGCTCAGGAACTAGTCCAGAGTAATTTATTTATTTAAATGTATTTGTTGTTGAGTGACATCGAGTTGGTTCCGACCCATAGCAACCCTGTACAGGGTTTCTGAGGAACAGTGGGTGAGTTTGAACTGCTGACCTTGTAGTTCAAAATGATTTTGCAATCAGCACGTTAACCCACAACGCCACACCAGGACTCATATGTATAGATATCCCAGAGTTATTTATCTCCAATAAAAGAGTGTTATGAGATGTTTATTCACAGATAACAGATCTAAGTTATAAATTCTGAACTGATCAACTTGAAATTAAGTTTTATCACAATGTTATAGTTCATTACAAAATGAGCAATATCTTCATGTTACTTGTTAAGATGCAAATGTTATGATGAGAGTATTATAATTTTATTGTAAAACATCATTTAGTAATATTTTTAAAAATCTTACAGGGCTAAAAATTTCTATTAAACTAAACCATTAGATTGTAAGTAGAAATCAGGTTGTTACTGTGTTTTTATTTTCCCTATCCTGGTGACCCAAATTATACAGTTGTAATATTATATGCTGTTTGTTCATAAGCCCTATTTTTTTTTAAAGTGCAAATTGGCATAAAACATATTAGTAAGTATTTTCATAGCTAAGCCTTAAGTTTGAGAAATAGAAAGTTAGATTAGGACCAATAAACATTTTTGGAATACCTGTGATTTTGCTAGATTCTTTCATTTAACTAATTTATATACTATATAAAGGTATGCAACAATTTTGAAAATATTTGCAATAATATTTTTGCATATGTTGCCAATATGTGGTTCTGTAGGATAAGCACTTGACTGACTATGAGTTTGGTTTGAACCACAAGATTGATGGTTCAAAATCACCAGCCATTCCTCAGAAACCCTATTCGGGATTGCTTTGAACCAGAACCAACTCGATGCCACTTAACAGCAGCATCGTTCATTTACAGATTAGAAAACTAAGTTTCACAAAGGCTATCTTAAACAATATCACAAATAATCTTAGCCTATATTGAAAGTGCCATGGGCTGCCAAAAGAACCAATAGATCTGTTTTGGAAGAAGTGCAGCCAAAGTGCTCCTTGGAGGCCAATATGGCCAAACTTCATCTCTCATACTTGGGACATATTGTCAGGAGGGACCAGTTGCAGGAGAAGGATATCATGTTTGGTAAGGTGGAGGGACAGAGAAAAAAGAGGAAGACCCCCATCGAGATGAATTGGCCAAGTGGCAGCATCGATGGACTCAAGCATGGCAACAGTAGTGAGGTTGGCCCAGGATTGGGCAGTGTTTCGTTCTGCTGTGCATAATATGGTAGCTATGAGTCGGTACCGACTCCATGGCACCTAACAACAACAACAAGAGAATCGTGCTGAAGCGCTGTGGGTTAATGTGCCAGACTGCAACGCTGTTTGAACTGCAATGTCGGCAGTTCAAGCTCACCAGTCACTCCTCGGAAACCCTATACAGGGTCGCTATGGGTCGGAACCATAGCTCAACGGCACTTAACAACAGCAAGAGAGATCTAAAATTTATGACTATTCTCCCACCAAAATCTAATGTTCTTTCCATGAGATCTCAAGTGCCTCCCACACCAAAAGTATTAGAATTTTCTAAACTTTTATAGTAATTGAGTTCGATGTAAAAATTTGTACCATTTTTTACCTGTAATTCCATCCCTCTAATTATTAATTGGAGTCCTGGTGTGGCACTGTGGGTTAATGCGCCAGACTGCAAAGCCGTTTGAACTGCAAAGTCGGCGGTTCAAGCTCACCAGTTCCTCCTTGGAAATCTATACAGGGTCGCTATAGGTAAAATTGACTCGACGGCACTTAACAACAACAATCATTAATTAGTTTTTATATTTAGTAATTTGAATTGGCATTCTCATTTTTGTAATATATGTATGGGGCATTTAAAAGTTGATGGAAAAACTCCATTATCTTCCAACTCCATTTTCCCACAAATCATTTGAAATCCTCTCCCAGTTTAAATCTTGGATGTTATATTAGTCAGAGTTCCCCCAGAGAAATACAATGAATAGGGTAGGATTATCTATCTATCTATCTATCTATCTATCTATCTATCTATCTATCTATCTATCTATCCATCTATCTATCTATGTATCATCCATCTATCATCTATCATCCTATTTATCAATCATATATACAGATGTAGATGGGGCTGGCAAGCCTGAAACCTGAGAGAAGTTCAAACATTGGAATCATTGGAGCAACAGGTGATGTCACAGTTACTGTTGTTGTTGTTAGCTACTGCTGAGTTGGTTCTGACCCATAGTGATCCTATATGGAGTTTATATAGAGTCCTGATGTGGTGCCACAAAGCCAGTTTGAACCGCAAGATTGGAAGTTCAAACCCACCAGCCGCTCCTTGAAAATCTTATATAGGGTTAGAACCTTCTCAATAACACTTAACAACAGCAACATACACACATCTTCAAAAAGTTTGTGGTAAAATTCCATTATCTTTCAATTCCATTTTTATATTAACTTTTTGAAGCCATATATATATATATATATATATATTATATATGTTGTTGTTAGGTGCCATCGAGTTGGTACCAACTCATAGCGACCTTATGCACAGCAAAACGAAACTCTGCCTGATCCTGAGCCAACAGCATTACTGTTGCTACAATTAAGTCCATCGATGCGATGCTGTCACTTGGCCAAACAATCGCGTTGGGGCTTTTCCTCTTTTTCTCTGACCCTCTACCTTACCAAACAGGGTAGGTTGCTCCAGGGACTGGTCCCTTCTAAGACTATGTCCAAAGTATGAGAGAAGAATTTTGGCCATCTTGGCCTCCAAGGAGCACTCAGGCTGTACTTCTTCCAAAGCGGATCTATTGGTTCTTTGGGCAGCCCCTCACATTTATAACATTCTCCTCTAACACCATAACTCAAAAGCATCAATTCTACTATGGTCTTCCTTATTCATTGTCCAGCTTTCACATGCATATGAGGTTTCTGAAAACACAATGGCTTGGGTCAGGCACACCTTAGTCCTCAAGCTAACATCTTTGCTCTTCAACACTTTAAAAAGCTCTTGTGCAACAGATTTGCCTAATGCAATACATCATCTGATTTCTTGACTGCTGTTTCCGTGAGTGTTGATAGTTGATCCAAGAAGAATGAAGTCCTTGACAACTTCAATCTTTTCTCCATTGATTAGAATGTTGATTATTGGTCCAGTGGTGAGGAGTTTTGCTTTCTTTACATTGAACGTAACCCATACCGAAGGCTGTGCTCTTTGATCATCATTAGTAAATATTTTAAGTCCTTTTCACTTTCAGCAAGCAAGGTTGTATCATCTACATATCACAGGTTGTTAATGAGTCTTCCTCCAATCCTGATGCCAAGTTTTTCTTCATAGAACCCAGCTTGTCAGATGATTTGTTCAACATACACTTTGAATAAATATGGTGAAAGAATACAACCTTGTTGCACAGCTTTCTTCATTTTAAGTCATTCAGTGTTCCCATGTTCTATTCGAACAACTGCCTCTTGGTCCAGGTAAAGATTCCTCATGAGCACAATTAAGTGTTCCAGAATACTCACACTTCTCAATGTTGTCCATAGCTTGTCATGATCCACACAATCGAAAGCCTTTGCTTAGTCAATAAAGCACACATAAACAGCTTTCTGATATTCTCTGCTTTCAGCCAAGATCCATTGGACATCAACAATGTTATCTCTCGTTCCACGGCCTCTTCTGAATCCAGCTTGAACCTCTGGATGTTCTCTATCAACGTGTGATTGTAGCCGTTTCTGTATTACCTTTAGTAAAACTTTACTAGCTTGATATATCAAAGAGATTGCCCGATGATTTCCACATTCCGTTGGGTCACCTCTCTTTGGAATGGGCACAAATATGGATCTCTTCCAATCAGTCTGCCTGATACTTGTCTTCCATTGTCTTATCCCTGCAAGCTATTGCCTTGGTTGGCAATGTAACTGAGACTCTAAAAAGCCGTCGCACTGTTCCTTCAAGACAGCTGCTTGGGGTTGATGGGGAACATGGGAAGACTTCATTTTCTGTTTGATTAACTTAGTATTACAGCATAGCCAAGTTGACACAATAAACTAACCGTCACAGATGGCAAAAATACAATTTTTGTACGTGTATGACAGTGAAAGTATTGAATTTTATACGATGTAATCAAAAGTGAATAACTTGCCTTCATTAATTTTTCTCTCTCAACTCATATGAGAATTTATGAACTACTTTTCCAAGCACTGTCCTTCACAGAACGCTTTGCCCTTGACTGATGAGGACTGCTTTGATGGATATTCTGGAAAACAAATTATATAAGAAGTATGTTTTAGTGTAAGAGATTTATGTATTGAGCAAATCTAAAAGATTAAGAATTGCCCCTGAGAAATGTCCAAGAACTAGTGACAATTAGGCTTTTGCTGAGTTTTTAAGTTCCAAAAGAAAGAAAAAGTATATATGATGTGTGATTGGCATTAGGATTTTTACTGTTTGCTCTGTTTTACAATTTGAAGATAAATAAACCAGAAGTCATCATGTACTGATTACCTAACTATAACAAGCTCATTGCTGGGACTCTGGGAAGCAAGTGTGGGAAAGATTTGGTTTATACCTTCAGCTACCCACAAATTTAGATCAGGATACAAACTCATAGATGTTTGATTAATATAGCATAGATAAGCACTGGAATGCAAGCAAAGTTCTAGAATAGTCCAACAAGCTGTTATACTAGTGTGAAGGTCAGGAAAAACTTTTTTGAAAGATATGATTTCAAAGATAATAAAGCAGTAGTTAGACTAAAGAGAACAAAGGAAATGCAGGCATGAGAAGTAGAATAGACAATGAAAACCACCATCTGCTTGCAAAGGAGCAAGTAATGCTTAACAGTTATCAGCTCCTTGAGCATTGTCTGTGCCTCACTTGCTCATGATTATACCAACATGGCCTAGCACAGAACCTTGATACATGGCAGGTACTCAGGTGTTCAATGAAGAATGAATAAACATCTAGTGTGTGCCAGAGAGAAGTACAAGGTGAGTCTGCAAAGGGAAATTATGAGTGATTCAGAAGGACCTTGAAAGGCAAATGAAGCAGTATAAATTTTATTCTGTAGCAAAGAATGCCTTTTAAAAGAAGACAATGATTAGTTTTGCTTTTTAAGCAAAGGATATTGCCTATTTACATGTATAGTGTTTCAGGATATTTGTATCTTCTCATCCCTTTGCTGCTCAAAGATGATTCTGTCTCATTTCCTCTGCAGGTGATTCATGCCAATTCCAAATTCTAGGAATAATTTTACCCCTTATCTAAAAGACTTAGGGGATCTTACATTAAAAATGAATTACTTGCTGACTGAATTCCCTAATGTGCACTGTGTACATGCCTGCCATTTCCAATACCTCAAAGCTCCCATCGTACTTTTCTATGATAACATTTGCATATTTGTGCTAATAAAGTTTTCTAGCCCTGAAGTATCAAAGTATCAGTTCCCTAAGGGACAGCACAAATGTTACATATGTGTGTGTGTGTTTGTATATATATATATATATATATTCATCCAAGTACTAAGTATAGTGAGTGTTGCATCATTGATGATCCATAAATGTTCATTAAAGGGTTTCAGTGAAATCTTCCAGACATATTTTTAAACTAAACTATATAGAAATGACAGTTAGGGTTAACACTTCCACATACAAGGAGTATAGGAAGCACCATTGAACAAGGAAAGTCTTTAGATGATAACACAGCTCTGATATTTTTAAAGAAGAAAAGGGAATGATTGGGAAGAGAGAACCTTAGATTGCAATCTGGTAGAGCAAATTGAAGCCAGTAGTTCTCATCCTGAGCCCTATTAAAAATCTGGGTCCAATAGTCCTCATTTTGAAGTTCTATCTTGTGAGTTTTATTATGATTACCATCATCCCTGGCCTGTACTACTAAATGCCAGTAGTAACCCCCACCCCCAAGTTGTAACAGGCAATAATATCTCTGGTAGCGTAGTGGTTACGAATCGGGCTGCAAACCCCAAGGTCAGCAGTTCGAAACTACCAGCTGTTCCGCGGAAGAAAGATGAGACTTTCTGCTCCTGTAAAGATTTACAGCCTCAGAAACTCTGTACCGGGTTGCTATGAGTTGGAACAGACTCCACGGCACATAACAACAACAACAATGTTTCATCAGGATAAAAATAATCTTTGTTTGAGAATCTCTGGTGTAATCCAAAACAAGAAGTACCTCTAGAGATTCCATGAGAAAATCTCTCAGTGGGAAGAAATGACCAAGTCCTTGCTGTATCCTCAGTATGTTCAGACATTTGTTCGGGACTGTCCACAATATGCATACTCCTGATTCAAAAACTGAAGGACAACCTTAGCTATCTTCTGCAGGAAGATAGCTTACAGTTGATCAGAAAATTATTCCTTCAAAGGAACTCAGAGCAGCATATCTTCATGTATACTATAAAAAGGCTACTCATTTCCCCTTTGCAATCAATAGCATCATATTGGAACAAGTGTGGTCTGCCTTATTTGGTCACCTCTATTAGAGATTTCTAGAACTTGAGGTTTGCATTCTGTTATACAAATACATTACAGGAATAGAATTCATTCCGTCTAAAATTTTCTCTTGCAAATTTAGCTAGTTATTTTCTTAGATAATTATAACCTTAGTGTGACTGTACAGAATCAAGTTTACCTGCATTCAAATAGTAGAAATATATACTTTTAGACTGTGGAAATAAAGTCAATTATACAATTGAACAATTGGAAAATAACAGCAAATTGTAGCCCCTGCTAGTTTTTGCTGCTGCATGCCATTGAGTTGGTTACAAATCACAGTGACCCTATATAGGGTTTCTGAGGCTGTAATTCTTCACAGGAGCAGAAAGTTTCATCTTTCTCCTGCAGAGTGACTGGTGCATTGGAACTGGTGACTTGCACATTAGCAGCCCAATGTGTAACCCACTACATTACCAGGGGCTTCTTAATTACAATATTGTATTATTAAATTAATAACACTGTAATTAAATTTGTAGATAAGCAGCTGGATTTAAAAGCAATATTTGTGATTATGTGGGCAATTAAAATAACTAAAATTTTGAACTCATTTAGTAAAATAATTTTGCTAGAATCTATATTAATTTGCTGATAAATAAGGTGAGCACTAGCTTCTTAAAAATAAAGCACATCGCTTGGCAAAATCTAATGTACCTTGGTCCTGAAAGATCATTTAAAGGATGAATTAAACTTATAAATTAATAATGAAAGGAAATCTTGTTATTTTAAGGACAAGGAATCCAATTCTTGTATTATAATGTTAACATTAAAGCTTCTTAAAAGATCTAAAATTAAACTATTAAATTTTAGTCAGAAGGATTTAACTTTGATTATACCAGTCCTCTTTACTTTCAGTGAAAGAAGATAACTTCTACAGAATTTTAAAAAATATTGTTTTCATTGCAGGTCCTATAATATAATGTAAGTGAATGTCTTATATTTGGGTCACTGTCAAATTTATATTCATTTAAAATATTATATTTTAGGACTTATAATCAAAACAATATTTTAAAATTCAATAAAATTTATCCAGTATAATCAAAGTTGTATCCTTCTGACTAAAGTTTAATAATTTAATTTTGGATCTGTTAAGAAGCTTTATTGTGCTTGCCTACTTTTTGTGCTTTATATTTTCATGATATGACACTGAACCATGCTGAACATAACATTTATTTGAAGTTCTATCAAATTCAGTTAAGGGCCATCTTTATGGGAATTATTATTGATATGATATAGCTTAGGGACCAGGAGCATTTCAAAAATTGTTTGAGCCAATGTTGTTGTTGTTGTTAAGTACCATCGAGTGAGTTCTCACCCATAGTGGCCCTGTATAGGGCTTTCCGAGGAGCAGCTTGTGGATCAAACTGACTTTGCAGCCCAGTACATTAGCCCACACCACTGTGCCAGGACTCCATATGAGCCAATAGCAATAGTTTAAAAATATCAATGCACACTGAACCTAGTTTGATTGATTGATTGATTGATTGATTGTGTGCTGTGGAGTAAATTCTGACTCATCGTGACCCTGTATAGGGTTTCCAAGGTTGGAAATCTTTACAGGAGCAGAAAGCCTCATCTTTCTCCTGTGGAACAGCTGGTAGTTTCAAACTGCTGACTTTGAGGTTAGCAGACCAACTCATAACCACTATGCTACCAGAGCTCCTTATGAATCTAGTTAAGCCACACATATTTAATTGATATTCTTTACTGGATCCAATATAAAATGAATGGAGTCAACACACTATTTCACTGAAACATCTTTCCAAAATGTTAGGTCATATTCTGAGACTAAAAGCTATTAATTAAAAGACATTAATCTAAATATTTTAACACCCTGCAATATAAACTTGCTTGCTGAAAGCGAAGAGGACTTAAGTACTTACTGATGAAAGTCAAAGACCATTGCCTTCAGTATGGATTGCATCTCAATGTAAAGAAAACAAAAATCCTCACCACTGGACCAATAAACAACATTCTTATCAATGGAGAAAAGATTGAAGTTGTCAATCTTTATTCTTCTTGAATCAACCATCAACACTCATGGAAGCAGCAGTGAAGAAATCAAATGATTTATTGCATTCAGCAAATTTGCTGCACAAAATCTTTTTAAAGTGTTGAAAAGCAAAAATGTCAGCTTGAGGACTAAGGTGCACCTGACCCAAGCCATGGTATTTTCAATAACTTCATATGTATGTGAAAGCTGGACAGTGAATAAGGAAGACCATAGAAGAATTGATGTTTTTGAGTTATAGTGTTGGAGGTGAATACTGAAAGTGCCATGGGCTGTCAAAAGAACAAATACATCTGTGGTCAGGATGGCTAGACTTCGTCTCTCATACTTCAGACATATTGTCAGGAGGGACCAGTCATTGGAGAGGGATATCATGTTTGGTAAGGTGGAGGGTCAAAGAAAAAGAGGAAGACCCCCAGTGAGATGGACTGGCAATGTGGCAGCATCAATGGGCTCAAGCATGGCAACAATTGTAAGGTTGGCCCAGGACTGAGCAGTGTTTCCTTCTGTTGTGCATAGGTCACTATGAGTTGGTACCAACTCGATGGCACCTAACAACAACACAATCTAAATACATAATTTAAATACTCTATTCCTACAATGCAAACTTGTTACTACAGTTTACATAGAAACTTTCCTGAGAATATAAAATTGTGATCTATTAATTCAGATGGCAAAATGAATGGCTTACTTTTTGAATATCATAATAAGTTTAAATATATGCTTAATATCAAAATTGCCTTAATACATAAAAGACAGATATTATAAAAATTTGAAAAATTGTATATTTAGACATTGAACTTTCCTATTTCATTAAAAAGCTTAGACAACCTCAGCTTTTTAAAGGTCAATGAACTTTCATTGTCAGTTGATGACTAACAGATACACCAGGTTTTATGCTAGTTACTTTTGGTATATGATTTGGCATTCTGGAAAAACATATACAAGGTAGTAGAAATATTCCCATTGTATGAACAAGGCAATTGAAGTTTTAGTTAGATTAAGTAAGTTATTTGAGTCACATATTTTACAAATCTAGAACTCAAATCTATCCAAAATTATAAACTTTTTAAGAGAAATCAAATTTTTGTTTGTCATGGATATTAAATTGGAGATTTTAAAACAAACAAACAAGCAAACAATTGGACTTCTGGTCCCAGACAACATGGCACAGACTCACTTTTTCCTGACTTTTGCCTCCAAACACAAGAAAATGCCCTAGAAATAATTTAATAGATGCCATTGTTGTTGTGTTTATTAAGTACCATTGAGTTGTGTTCCAACCCATAGTGACCCTGTGTAGAGTTTCCCAGAAACAGCTGGTGAGCCTGAACTGTAGGCCTCCTGGTCCAAATGGACTTTTCAGTTCAGCGCATTAACCAACAGCGCCACACCAGGAATCTATAGATGTCATAAAAGAACCTTAAAAGGTGGAAAGTAGAAGATAGGTTGTTGGCAAGATATCTTTGTACTTGAGAAACAACACTAGTAACTTCTCAGGACTTTCTTTTTATCTTCCACATATCTTGGATTGGGTACCAGGAAGGTCTGCAACCCAAACCTCCAAAAGGTATGAACAAAACAAAAGGAAGAAAATGAATTAATACAAACATAAGAAGAGAAATAGAAATGAAAGAAAAGGAAATCCAACTTTTGCTGGCCAATCCCTACAGAGATGTATTAGAGGGTCCTAAAATTTACTCAGAACTGTAGAAAGCATTACACCATATTTTCGGCAAGGACTGTGTCAGCAGAGCCTGGTATGTCATGGCCCTCTACCTAGTGACATAGGTGATCAGATCTCAGCCTTTCCAGGCTCTCTGCTTTGCAGTAGAAAGTAAACTAGGCCTGGTGTCTACTAACCATTCCCCCACTCCACTGGCAGCAGCAAGAGCAGTGACATGAGGCAGATCAGGGGAACATCTTCCTCCCCTGAAAGCAACTGTAGGTGTAGCAGCAACACAAGAAGGAAGGAAACCATTATAGGATTGTAAGGTCTCTGAAAACCAAGTTCCCACCCGAAATACAACCAACAAATGTAAGTCAGACTCTACATTCTAAAACTAAACAGAAAGACTGCCAGCTAAAATAGAAGATTTAAAATGGGTTCAAGCCTATAATATAATATCAAATGCCCATAAAACAGTAAAAAATTTTTAAAATCTTCCATACCAAAGGCCCAGATTACAATTTAAATAAAAAACAAACAGTTATTTGATGTTTATACAGGTATGGAAGCCCTTATGTGAAGCTGTAGGATAAGCACTTTCCAGCTAACTGCAAGGTAGGTGGTTCAAACCTACCAGCCACTCTTCAGAAACCCTATGTATACCGTTTTGCTTTTAGTCAGAACTGACTCAGTGGTATTTAACAACAACAACCTACAGATAGGAATTAGATGTCATAATTCCCTAAGAAGTTTTTACAGCATCCATCATAAAAACAGATCCACAGTTGATTACAAGGAACCCTGGTAGCATAGTGGTTTACAAGTTGGGCTGCTAACCACAAGGTCAGTAGTTCAAATATACCTCAGAGAAAGATGAAGCTTTCTGTTTCTGTAAAGATTTAAAGCCTTGGCAACCTTATATAGGGTTGCTGTGAGTCAGAACTGACTAGACAGCACACAACCATCATCACCATAAACAATTATAAATTTCCTTGAAATAAATTGTAAAGTAGAATATTCCAGCAAATCAATAGAAACTGCAAAAAATAACAAAATGGAAAATACAGAAATAAAAATACAACTGAAATAAAAATGTATAGATGAGTTTGATAGAGTAGAGGCAACAAATGATGAATCAGTAAATGAGGAAAGATAAATAGGATTTAGTTCATTCAAAAATGAACAGAACTGATTGGACCCATTGATCAGTAATAAATTATCTAGGATTTGTATCATCAGATTCCCACAAGGAGAAAATATGTCTAAAACATCACAATTTGTCAAAAGACAGAAACGTGCAGATTTAAGAAACTGAATGAGCCGCCAAAGAGATTAAAAATAAGCAACCAAATATAAAAGCATCATAATTACACTTCTGAAAATGAAAGATTTTTTTTTTAAATCGTTAAATCAGAGACCAAAAGTGCATACCTGCAGGAGAACACACGTAATGCATTGAGAATTCGTAGGTTTGAGCAACTGTAGATTTTTCATCTGAAATATTAAAGCCAAAGAAATGGCCCAACATTTTTCAAGTGCTGTTGGAAAAAAAAAAAAAAAAAGAAAGAAAAAAGAATTATTGATTGTAAATTCTATATCCAGCAAAGCTATCTATCAAGAATGAAAGGGAAATGAAGACATTCTCAGATGAAGTAATAATAAGAAAAATGTGTCACCAGCTGTCCTACTGTTGAAGAATGTCTAAAAGAAACTTTCCAGACAAAATTGGAAAAATACAAACAGAAAAAGACTTGAACTTTCTGAAAGTAAAGGAGAGCTACAAAATGAATTTAAAAAAAAAAGCACACATTAAGTACATTTGATGTTTTAATAAAAATTACAATACCATCCTTTGCTAATGTTCAATGTGATGTGTAGGAAACCATTTAAGATGATCATCATAAAAGGAGGCAAGAATAAAGAGATCTGAATGTGAGTGAGATAGCAATCATTCACTCAAAATGGTAAAATATTTATATTAGTAGGAGATAACAAATTAAGAATATAGTATGTCTAGATCAAATATCAAGAAAACCATGTAACATATATACATACATGTATATATATATACATATACATACATACATACATATACATACATATATATACATGTTGTTATTGTTGTTGTTAGGTACAAATGAGTCGGCAATGGCTCCTAGCAACCTTATGCACAGCAGAACGAAACAGTGTCCGATCCTGGGCCAACATCACTACTGTTGCCACACTTGAGTCCATCAGTGCTGCCACTTGGCCAATCCATCTCGTTGGGGGTCTTCCTCTTTTTCTCTGATCCTCCATGTTACTAAACATGATATCCTTCTCCAGCAACTGTTCCCTCTTGACAATATGTCCAAAGTATGAGAGATGAAGTGTGACCATCTTGGCCTCTAAGGAGCATTCTGGCTGCACTTCTTCCAAAACAGACCTATTGGTTCTTTTAGCAGCCCATGACACTTTTAGTATTCTTCCCCAACACCAATATTCAAAGGCATCAATTCTTCTACAGTCTTCCTTATTCACTATCCAGCTTTTGCACGCATATGAGGTTATTGAAAATACCATGGCTTGGGTCAGATGCACCTTAGTCCTCAAGCTGACATCTTTGTTCTTCAACACTTTAAAAAAGTTCCTGTGCAGCAGATTTGCCTAATGCAATATATCGTCTGATCTCTTGACTGCTACTTTCGTGAGTGTTGATAGTTGATCCTTGACAACTTCAATCTTTTCTCTATTGATAAGAATATTGTTTATTGGTTCAGTGTTGATAATTTTTGTTTTCTTTTTACATTGAGATGTAATCCATACCAAAGGCTGTGCTCTTTGATCTTCATCAGTAAATGTTTTAAGTCCTCTTCACTTTCAGCAAGC
>NW_006408526.1:6672056-6717289 GCF_000296735.1 Chrysochloris asiatica
TTGTCCGATGATTTCCACATTCTGTTGGGTCACCTCTCTTTGGAATGGGCACAAATATGGATCTCTTCCAATCAGTCGGCCAGATAGTTGTCTTCCAAATATCTTGGCATAGATGATTGAGTGCCTCCTGTGCCACCTCACTTTCTTAAAAGATTTCAAATTGTATTCCATCAATTCCTGGTGCCTTGTTCTTTGCCAGTTCCTTCAATGCACCTTGTACTTCCTCCCTGAGTATCATTGGCTCTTGATCATATGCTACCTCTTGAAATGGTTGAACATTAACCATTTCCTTTTTGTACAGTGACTCTGTATTCCTTCCATCTTCTCTTGATGCTTTCTGCATCATTCAATAATTTGCCCAGAGAATCTTTCAATAACAGAAGTCGAGGATTGAATTTTTTCTTCAGTTCCCCCAGCTTGATAAATGCTGAGCGTGTTCTTCCTTTTTGGTTTTCTGATTCCAAATCTTTGCACATTTTATTGTAATATTTGACTATATCTTCTCGAGCTGTTTTTTGAAATTTTCTGTTAAGTTCTTGGACCTCCTCATTTCTTCCATTTGCTTTAGCATCTCTATGCTCTCTTCCTGTATGATGTTCTTAATGTCATCCCACAACTCTCTGGTCTTCGGTCTTTAGTGTTTAATGTATCAAATCTGTTCTTTAGATGATCTCTAAATTCAGGTGGGATATATTCAAGGTTTTATATATATATATATTTCAAACCAGTATCTCAAAAAGCTAAGCTTTCAGCTTTATTGCTGTTTTTCCCTCATTTCCCTTTATTGGTGGTCTCCTGTGCAAGCAACTTGCTGCTTCTTGTAGTAATCAGTAGGACTGCCATTATTGTTTTGTATTTTTCCTGTAGGTCTTTCTTTCAAGAAGTATCTTCTGTTCTTCTATCCATTCCAGGTTGGTCTGCTTGTCCCTTCAAGTGGAAATTTCCCACCTCAGAAGATTCTGGATGGGGTTCAGGATTCCACCTATGGTCTTATGTAATGCAGAGGCTCCACAGGAAGCCTCCTCCACTGGGCACATTGTAGCCCCATTTTAGGTATTCCAATCAGTTATAGGGAGAAGACAGACTTACAAGCTTTCTATGGTGATATTTCTGGTTATTCCTTTCTCTCCCCCTCAAGTGTCTCTTTTATAATGGTTTGCCAGGAAACCAAGATTCTAAAGGCAACCAAGCATCTTAACATTATTTCCCCTCTTTTGCCCATTTCAGCCATGTCTCAATACCTGTATCCCAGAGCCCTGTTGTTCCAAGGTTGTGCATACATCATTATTTACCTCGGTCCCATTTAGACCATGCAAACCTGCATAATTGTCTTCCCATTGGCCTTGTTCTTTTGTTCCATTCCCATTTCTTGTGTTTTGCCCACTCCCTACCTAGCACCCAGACTATCCTGTATCTATTGTCTATTCCCTACCCTGTGTTCCACTTCCCCCTCCCTCCACTCACCTTACCCTCCACATCCCAAAAGCCAGCAAAGAATACCCCCCACCTTTAGTATGGGTTCTTTTTCTTAGTCTTTTACAATATTGGTCCTATGCAGTATTTCTCCTTTTGTGACTAATTTCACTCAACATAATATCATCAAGGTTCATCCATGTTATGCGGTGGCTTCCAGCTTCCTTGTTATTTTTCAGCATAGCATAATATTCCATTGTGTGCATGTACCACAGTTATTTTTTTTTTTTATCCATTCTTCAATTAATGGGGACTTAGGCTGTCTCCATCTTTTTGCTATTTAAAGTAGTGCTGCTATGAACATTGGTGTGCATTGGTGTGCATATATCTACTCGTGTTATGGCTCATATTTCTTGTGGGCAAATACCAATTAGAGGAATTGCTGGATCATAAAATATTTCTATTTCCAATCTTCTGAGGAAGCGCCATATTGCTTTCCAGAGAGGCTGGACCATTTTGCAGTCCCACCCACCAGCAATGCAGAAGTGTAACAGTCTCTCCACATCCCCACCAGCGTTTATTGTCCTCTACTTTTTTTATCTTTGCTATTATTGCTGGTGTGAGATTATATCAAATTGTTGTTTTGATTTGCATCTCTAATGGCTAGTGATCGTGAACATTTCTTTATATGTTTGTTAGCACCCGGATCTCCTCCTTGGTGAAGTGTTTGTTCATGTCCTGTGCCCATTTTTTAATTGAGTTATTTGTCTTTTTCTTGTAGAGGTGTTGTAGTTTCCTATATATTTTAGAAATGAGTCCCTTATCTGATGTGTCATTGCAAGATGTTTTTTTCCCCATTATATGAGTTCCCTTTTTATTCTTCTGGTGAAGTCTTTTGATCACATAAGTTTTTATTTTTTGGTATGTCCCACTCATCTTTTTGTCTGCTTTTGTTTGTTTAGTTTTCAAAATGTTTGGTAGTCTGTCTATTCCCTGAATTAGTGCCCTCACATTTGTCCCTATTTTTTCATTGATGGCCTTCATAATTTTGTGATTCACATTTAGGTCTTTAATCCATTCTGAGTTGGTTTTTGTATAAGGCGTGAGGTAAAGGTCTTGTTTCAATCTTTTACATATCGCTTTCCAGTTCTGCTAGCACCAGCTGTTGAAGAGGCTACCCCCTCTCTATGCAATATATTTAGGTACTTTGCCAAAAATCACTTGGCTGTATGTGGATGGGTTATTTTCTGGATTCTTGATTCTGTTCATTTGATCAATGTATCTTTCATTGTACCAGTACCAGGCTGTTTTGACCACTGTAGCCATGTAATCATTTTTGAAGTTAGAGAGTGAGGGGCCTCCAACCTTCTTCTTCTTCTCCAGCTGTGCTTTACTTACCCTGGGTCTCTTTCCTTTCCATATAAAGTTTGTAATTGTTTTTTTCATCTCTTTGAAGAACATCATTGAAATCTAGATTGCGATTGCATTATATGTGTAAATTGGTTTGGGCAGTATTGACATTTTCTCAATGTTAAGTCTTCCTATCCAGGAGCATGGTACATTATTTTTTTTTAATGTTTTATTGTGAATTATATGATAGTTTATATGGGAGAACTTTAGTTTTACATTCATTCCACCGTATATCATCTCACTGCCATGGTTCCAATCCCCTCCATGCATCATCAACCACCCAAAGGGTATATCTCAGAAACCTACCCCTTATACTCGCCCTCGCCGCCCCCCCCAAGTTTTTGGCCCACAGTCCCTTTCCCTCTCTGGGTCCAAAGTCCCGAGCTGCTTCATCATTCCACGTCATCTTCTCTGTCTCTATCTCAGGCATCTCTGTTTCTCTGGGCAGGGTCCCGCTCTCGGCTCTTCTCCATTGATGGTTCCAGAGACCTCCGCTCCTATCTTGGAGAATTAATTACTCCCTTCCTTGTTACAAAACGTCTACCTTTGCATTTCCAACCCTCACAATCCATCCTGATAAGCATTATTCACTACAGTATCACAAGTTACCCATCTGTATTTCCTTCATCATCAGCTCCGCCCAGACAGATTGAATAGTACCTACTGGAGATTCTGCCTTCTGCCATGCTCCCTAGCATTAGGTTCCCTCTTGAAAGCTTGTAAGCCAGTCACTTCTTGCTTTTGTAGTCCCCCTCCTCCCCATTCGAGTATCCAATATCCAAGTTGTCCATCTCCATCCACTCTGTGTGTGTGTGTGTGTGTGTGAATGTTTCTTGCTGTAAGGATTTGTTCCTTCTTGGTCAAGTTCATCAGACTGTATCAGCTCACTCTTTTTTTTTTTTTTTTCCCTTCTTCTTTCCTCTCCTGATTGAGCTCCGATCATCTGGTCATCCGGTCCAGGTCACGTGGGTATCATCTGCAAGTGTGGACACTCCTGTACATATGCTCTCTCTTCCTGTCAGCCGGTAGCTCCACTCTCTTCTTGAGTCCTCCATGGCCACGCCACTGACTCTGGGCCCAAGAGTCCCCAGGCCTCTTCACACTGCTTGCCAACCAGGTCCCCAACTGGGTCCACAGAAGTCCACTGAATATTTTAGGGCTTAGCTTGCCGCTTCATTGCTGCTTTTACCGTGCTTCCCCCACCATCAGTTATGTGTGTGGTCACCAATCAGAGCGTGCATTTCCATTGAATCTTAGTCTTGGATGGGTATTTGCGTTGAGAGGACCTGGCCACTTGCCTTGATGTTTCCTAGAGAAGCGATTTGTTTGTTCTTGTAGTAACAGCCCATCTGCCTCCATTTTTCCTGCAGGTCTTTCTTTCAAGAAGTATCTTCTATTCTTCTAGCCACTCCAGGCTGGTCTGCTCATCCTTTCAAGTGGAGATTTCTCATCTCTGGAGATCTGGATGTGGTTCCAGTTTCTACCTATAGTTTTATGTATTGCAAAGGCTCCGCAAGAAGCCTCGTTCACTGGTTACGCTCTAGCCCCATTTTAGGTATTCCAATCAGTCATAGGCAGAAGACGGACTTACAAGCTTTCTAGTGTGGTGTTTCTGACTATTCCTTTCTCTCCCTCTCCAGTGTCTACTCTGAGCTGCCTGGTCCGGGAAGCACCGGAAGTCCTCTCTCCATTCTTTCATTTTTTAGGTCTCTTTTGTTTTCTTGCAGTAGTGTTTTATAGTTTTCTTTGTATCGGTGCTTTGTTTCTCTGGCTACATTTATTCCTAGATATTTCATCCTTTGGGCTGCTTCCTATAACATTCTTAAGTAAATGTCGTAAAGACAGGGAAAAAGGATTATCCACCCAGCATAAGGGCTTAGGTGGAGGGAGCTCGTGGAGAGAACTATGAAAGGTAGAATAAAGGGAGGCCTGTGATTGTGGAAATGCAGCATCTTTTCTGTTTTGGTAAGTACATAGGAATTGCCTGGAAACACATGTGCACACACAAACACACACACACACACACACACACACACACACACACACACACAAACTGGATGCTTGCAAAAAACCGCAATCTGGAAAAAAATCTGTAGATTGTATCAAAGCTAATTTTATGGTGTTTATACTGTTCTATTGAACCCTGGAAGGACCTCTGGTAGTGTAGTGGTTACAAATCGGGCTGTGAACCGCAAGGTCAGTAGTTCGAAACTACCAGCTGTTCCATGGGAGAAAGATGGGGCTTTCTGCTCCCTTAAAGATTTATAGTGTTGGAAACCCTGTTCAGGGTCGCTATGAGTCAGAACAACTCCAGGGCATATCACCACCACCGCCACCACCATTGAACTCTGGAGTCCTGGTGTGGCACTGTGGGTTAATGCACCAGACTGCAAAATCCAGACTGCAAGATCGGTGGTTCAAGCTCATCAGTTGCTCCTTGGAAATCCTATACAGGGTTGCTATGGGTTGGAACCGACTTGACGGCACTTAACAACAACACCAGCATTTAACCCTGGTGGCACTATGTGGCAAGCACTGGACTACTAACTATGAGGTCAGTAGCTCAAACCCATCAGCTACTCCATGGGTGAAAAACAAACTTTCCATTCCCGTAAAGATTTACTACCTTGGAAACTCTGTACAGGGTCTCTATGAGTTGAAATCAGTTCCATGGTAGTGGGAGGGGAATGAAGTAGGAGAAATGAAGGATACATAGGATCTGCCTGCAATTTTTTTTTTTTTTTTTTTTTTTGCAACTTTCTGTGAATCTGTAATTATTTCAAATAGTTTATAAAACTTGATGGTAATTCAAATTTCCTGCTTACTTTGTTGTGAAATTAAGTAATCTGCTTAATTGTTCCCTTTCCTAATTACTTGACATTATTGCTGTTGTTGTTTGATCCCATTGAGTGAGTTCCAACTCACAGTGACCCTATGCCCAACAGAACAAAAACTGACCTGTCCTGTGCCATCTTTAGAATTGTTTTTATGTTTGCGCCCATTGTTGCAGGCACTGTGTCCATCCATCTCCTGGGGGGGCGGGGTCTTCCCCTTTTCTGTTAATCCTCCACTTTACCAAGTGTGATGCCCTTCTCCAGGGATTGGTCACTCTTGATGACATGTTGTTGTTATTGGTCACCCTCAAATAGTCCCTGACTCACAGTGATGTCTTATACCCCAAAATTAAATGTTCCAAGCCTTGTGCCATTACCATGATTGGTTGAGGATAGCATCATTGTGAGCCACAGAGTTTTAATTGACAGATTTTCTGAAGTAGATTATTGTGCCTTTCTTCATAGTTGGTCATTGACTGCTGAAACCTATTCAACTTCTTAGTAATACACAAGCATCTGCTGTTGGTAGCTGTGCAGGGGATGCACTGATGAAGAATCCAACTGAGTCTCCTGCATGAAAGGTGGGAATTCTACTGAATTATCATAGCTTTCTGCTCCCGTAAAAATTTACAGCCACGGAAACCCTGTATACGGTCGCTATGAGTTGGAATCGACTCCACGGCACATAACAACAACAACTTGTTGACTTTGATGTTGTTGGTAAGGGTTGTTGAGTTGGTTCCAACTCATAGGGTTTCCAAGGAGTGACTGGTAAGTTTGAACCACCAAACTTGTGGTTCAAACCCACCTTGTGGTCTAGTGTTTTATCCCATAGCCCATACCAGAACACCAGGACTTTACTTATATGGAAAAAAAAAAAAAAAGTAGGCTGTCTTCCCCAAACAATATCATGGATTAAATTGTATTCCCGCTAAATATGTGTAAATTTGACTAGGCCATGATTCCCACTGTTGTGTCTTTGTCCTCCATTTTGTGACTTGATATCCTATAAGTTGTAAATACTTCTATCTGCTGGGTGTTAATTAGGTTATGTTAAAGAGGATCAAATTGTGTTAGTTTTGTTAATGAGGCAGGATTAGGATGGGATGCAACACCCTTCCTCTGGTCCTAGCCCTGACTTGATCTATGTGATGTGTAGCATGTATCACCTTTTATCTTACAAGAGATAAGGAGAGAGAACTGAGCAGAGACTGAGGGACCTGAGTCCTGATGTGGAGCTGTGGGATAAAGCACTGGACCACAAGGTCAGTTTAAACCACAAGGTCGATGTTTCAAACTCACCAGCTGCATCATGGAAACCCTATAAAGGGTCACTATGAGTCAGAATTGACTGGATGACACTTAACAACAATAACAGTAACAAGATGTATGACCTATTTTCTTCCAAGACATAAAAGGAGAGTGAAGTGAGCAGAGAAGGAGGGACCTGACTATTAGCAAGCTAGAAAGGACAGGAGTGGAATGTGTCTTCTGGATCTGACTTCCTGTGCTGGGAGTCTCCTAGATCCAGGGCAAGATTGATGTCAAGACATGGAGAACTCCAAGGAATGCCAGGCTCACAGAAGTTGAAAAGAGATGAGGACCATCTCATAGAGCAGACAGAGGAAGAAAGCTTTCACCTAGAGCTTGAGCCCTCAATTTGAACTGATAGTCTATTAACAGTGAAAAAATAACTTTCTGTTTGTTAAAGCCATTCACTTGTGCTATTTTTGTTATGTTGTTGTTAAGTGCCATTGAGTCAGTACTAACTCATAGCCACCCTGCATTTCTGAGGAGTGGCTGGTGAGTTTGAATCACCAACCTGGCAGTGCAAACCGACTTTGCAATTTAGTATTTATCCTATAGCATCACACCAGGCTAACTAAGACTAGTGGTTTGTGGCTGGATAGTCAAAATGTTGTTGTTCTTGTTGATACGTAGCCTGTATAAGGTTTCTGAAGAGCAGCTAGTGGGTTTGAACTGTAAACATTATGGTTTGAAGTCCAGTGCTGATCCCACAGCAACCACAACACCAGGAGTGTACAAATGAAGAATTGTTGTTGTTATTGTTAAGTGCCATCAAGCTGGTTCCAACTCATAATGACCCAGTATAGGGTTTCCTAGGAGCAGCTGGTGAGCTTGAATAGTTGACCTTATGTTTCAAACCATCTTTGCAGTCCAGTGCATTAACCCACAGCACAATACCAGGACTCCAAATGAACATTAGAATAATTAAAATCTATCTTGTCTTTGGTAACCTGTTTCTGCAATTCTGTGGAATGTTATGAATGTTTGCTTGTGAAACAAGGAAGTAACAATTACAGATTTACAAATTCCTTTGATCACTGGGAGACAATGGGCAGTTTTTCATATTTTAATTTTTGTTGTCATTCCTGAGAATGTTCACAGTAGAACATATACCAGCAATTTCTGTATGTACTTTTTCAGTGACATTAGCTACATTCTTCAAATTCTGCATCCATTCTTACCCTCATTTTCTGAGTTTCTCTGTCCGCCTTAATATAAGCTCACTGTCTCCTGAGTTCCCATCTAACTTTCTACATCCTCTTGTCAATTTGATCCCAAATAGAAGGACATAATTAAATCAGGTAAATTGTTGCTGAAAGCCTGGAAAGGTTTGTGCTGTCATGACACATATTGAAGAAACTCCGGCAGAGAGACAGTTTATCAGGGATTTGGCTTTGCCCAGAATTCAGCTTTCTTCACTTTCCTTCCTAGTCCCTATCGACCTGATCACATTGCTTCTCAGTAGTTGCTATGTGGGGAAAAAAGAAAAAAAAAATCAATAGTAGTCATTTGGATTAAAGTTTGAGGTATAACAACATCCACTGTACATCCCTGTGGTTTCTCTTTTCATTCATTGAGATTTCTTTATAACCCCTTTGTCAAAAACATAGAAGACCACACACTTAAAGATTCTTGCCATATTACAGCTAAAATTCCACCAGGGTAGCTGCCTAGCATTTTATAATACTATATACTTGTATTTATATGGGACAGAATTCCAAAGTTTTTGTTTGTTTTCTTTTCTGTATCTATCCTATTTCCCTTATATTCAGAGACTATGAATATTTTAGGCAAAAGGGTTTAATATGAGAATGGAGAGCAAAGACATATATGATTCCTGAGGGAATTACTATTACCTGTTTTAAACATTGCCTCAGAATTATTTACAATTCTTAGTTTAGCAATGTGCCTACAACAAGACACTGTTGAAATGCAATTTAGCTGTCTGGTATCAACTGCCAGATGAAAATGATGATTCAAAATGCCAATTTTCTGAAGAGATGCAGGTTAAATTTTAACTAAATCATTTTTTTTTAAAGCACAATTTTACTAAGTGAGTGCAATTACCCTTATTTTCATATGACACCAAAAGATCCTTGTTATCCATATTTAAATAAATTAAAGGAGAATTTAAATATCAGGCTGAATATGGATTTCATGTCTTTTGTAGGGATTATGACCCTAAAATTTTATTCCTATGATATTGTTTTGCAAGGGAAATCAGTAGGGCTCAAAGTACTTTGGTACTCAATGTGTTGTATTGTTTTACCAAAAAAAAGGCATTCTTATCACCGTCTCAGAGACCAACTATAATTTGTTAGAAAACAACTTTGTATTCATCTTAAATATCATATTCTACTGCTATGTAATGAAAAGAACATTCACATAAAATACATATTTTAAAATCTTTTATACAGAGTTTACTTTCCGTATCTGCTCTCATCAAAGCCTGAGCACATGTTCTTTTGATCTGCTTTCCAGAATGCAGTAACTCAAGTCTCCTTTTTCATACTTCACATATGCTGACCTTTATTGAGGTCTTGTTACTGAATGTAGCCATTCACAAGTTTGATAGCTCATTTTCAGAAGAGCCTCCCCTACAAATGTATACAAATATGTTCTCTTAAATTCTCCAACAGTTTTAAATTTAGAATAAAATTGCTCATTGGTAGAAAATGGGAAAGACAATGTTGATAAATTATTTAGAACTCTAGAGTAGGAATCAAAAGATAGAAGTGCTAATCCTGAGGCTGCATTGAATTATATGGGACTTTGTAGGATATGCACAGGACCACCAGCCATTACTCAGAAACCCTTTATAAGGTTGCCATGAGTCAAAACTGACTCCGTGGCACTTCACAACAACATTAGGCAAATCCCAGCACCCTTTTCTTTCTTTTTTACATCGGTTGCCCAATCTATTACATGGAATACCATTGGTTGCTGCCTACTATATTGCAGGAAATGGTTAAGACTGGAAAGTGCCCAAGAACTTTATAAACTGATTTGTGTGGTTGTTGTTTTTAGGTAACACTGAGACAATTCCAATTCACAGTGACCCTATGCACAACAGAATGAAACTCTGTCCAGTCCAGCACCATGCTCATAATTGCTGTTACATTTGAGCCCATTGCTGCTGCCACTGTGTCAATCCATCTTGTCAGGGGTCTTCCTCTTTTTCTCCATCCACCCATTTTTCCCTCCATTTGGTGTCATTCTCAAGGAACTGGTCCTTCCTATAACATGTCAAAAATATGAGAGGTGAAATCTCATCATCCTGGCTTCTAAGGAGCATTTTTTTTCTTCCAAGAAGCATTCGACTTCTTCCAAGACATATCTATTCGTTCTCCTGGAAGTCCATGATACTTTAAATATTTTTATCTGACACCAATCAAATGCATTGATTCTTCTTCAGGCTTCCTTTTTCATTGTCTTACTTTCACATGCATATGAAGCTATTGAATATACCATGGCTTGGAACAAGCCCATCTTCATTCTCAAATTGATTTATATATTCTTGAACAGTTTTAAAGGATCTTGTGTAGCAGTTTTGTCTAATGCAATGCCTCATTTGATTTCTTGAGTGCTGCTTCCATGAGTGTTGATGGTGGATCAAAGCAAAATGAAATACTGGACAACTTCCATCTTTTCTCCATTTATCATGGTGTCATTTATTGGTCCAGTTGTGAGAAATTTTTTTGTTTTGTTTTCTTTACATTGATATACAATTCATACTGAGTTGTATGATAGGAATATCTTATTTTTATTATGATACTATTTAGAGTAAAATTTACATTTCTTTTCTTGACACTGAATGCTTTGGGATGTGGCCCTTTGTTACTCCCAATCTTGATCTTCTTTCCCTTCTTCCTGTTATTAGCTTCTAGTCATTCTGCCTCCTCTTTAGATCCTGGATACAACATGCTCATTCTTGCCTTAAGGTTTTTACGCATCTCTTAATTAAGAAATTTAATAATTTATGTCATTCTTCCCACAACCAGATATTTTGAAATATGGAATTTTTTTTATGAGAATGATGAGTCTGAGTATTTTTATGGGAGATATATGATGCAAATTAGGTTTGTAAATGAAAATATATGAATTTAATGAGTTACAACATATTTGAGGTGGTACAGTGGAGGATGTGATGCAGTACATAGTTTGAGGTGACTATGGTGTTGTTGTTGTTTAGTGCTATTGAGTCGATTCTGACCCCTAGCAACCCTGTATAGGGTTTCTAATGCTTGACTAGAATTTAAATATGTAATTTAGGAGAAGTATAAGGTTGCCATGTGTGCACAAGAACAGTTTTTCTAGTCATTCAACAATTATTGTATTACATAAATTTATGAAAGATGAGACTTGAAACATATAAAAGGATGAGGATATTCAGGACCTTGTAAATTGTGCTAAATATCTTGATCTTTATCATTTAATGAAAAACTCTTCCAATGAAAATATTTTAAAAAAAAATAAAGGAGTATTTTAGGCTGAGCAGAATATTATGCAAACTGAGAAATAATTTTGGTTGCAGAGTAAAATATATCTGGCTCTAACAAACATGAGTGCTTGACAAACAGTTTGAACATTATTAAACAATTTTATTCTGTAAGTATTTATTGAACACCTACTGTATGCAATGCACTATGTTCATTGTTAGGTACATCACTCACTCACTGACTTGATCCCAACTTATATTGACTCTGTATAGGATTTCTGAGGCTATAACTCTTTACTGAAGGAAAAAGCCTTATCTTTCTCCCTCAAAGCAGCTGCTGGGTTTGACCAGTTAGTAGTCCAGTGCTTATCCTACAGCTACACATCAGGTCTTCCTTTTAAGTATGTGTTGTTGTTGTTAAGTACTGTTAAGTTGGTTCATAGACATAATAACCCTAAATAGGCTTTTCAAAGAACAGTTGATGGATCTGAACCACTGACTTTGTGGTCAGCAGTCCAGTGCTTAGCCTAGAGCACCACACCACTGTGTTGAGCAAAATATTAGAGGTATGTGCAGTCAGATGTTTGGGATGGATGATAGTGACAGCAGTTAAGAGAAAATAGAGAGAGAAGCAGTCTGGACATAGAAGAGGGTCTATGCAGAGACCTATATAGGGTATGTTGTTGTTGTTTGTTGTTAAGTACCATCAAGTCAGTTCTGACCCATAGCAACCCTGGATAGGGTTTTCAAAGATCAGCTGGTGAGCTTGAACCACCAACCTTGCAGTCCAAACTTTATAGGCTGATGCATTAACCCACAGCACCATACCAGGGGTATAGCAGATATGGTTCGTGTCCTGAGTGACATTTGAAGGGGAAGGCCAATGAGCAGTTTCTATTCACAATCACTGTTTCCATTGCCAGCTGTGAGGGATCATTCAGCAATTGAAAAATAATTGCCACTGGCACAATTTTCCATAGATACGCCTGTTGGTACCTGGCAAATTGCTCTGTTGTTGTTTTGTTGTTAAGTCTTGTCAAGTAGGTGGATATTCCTAGCAAACCTGCATAGGGATTCTCAGCAGGGACTAGTGGGTTTGAACCACCAACTTTGTGGTTAGTGTTTCAGTGCTTATCCTACAGCACCATAACAGGACTCCACACAATTACTTTGGGCCTATGAAAATGTCAGAGTTGTAGTGAAATCCACCACTCATATGTCAGTTTGTCATACTGTGGTCACTTACATATTGCTGTGATTCTGAAAGATATGCCACCAGTATTTTCAATACTAGAAGGTTCACCCATGGTGGGAGGATTTCAGATGAGCTTCCAGATTAAGACAGACTAGGAAGAAGGAGAAATGGAATACTTCTGAATATTTAGTCTCTGAAAACCTTATGAGTAGCATTGGATCACTGGCAGAACCAGAATATTGAAACATGATAAAGACTACCAGAATATTGCCAGAGATAAGTCTCTCGGGCTGGAAAATATGACTGGGGAAGAGCTTCCTCCTCAAAGTAGAGTTGACCATGATGATGTGTATGGAGTAATGCCTTCTGGACCTTCATTTGCTGGTGAGGCACAACTCAAAATGAAGAGAAACAACTGAAAGTATCCATTGATAATTGAAACATGGAATGTACAAAGTATGAATCTAGGAAATTTGGAAGCTATCGAAAATCAGATGGTATGCATAAACATTGCTATCCTAGGCATTGTTGCTTTTGCTGCTGTTTTTAAGTGCTGTACCATTGATTCTGACTCATAACTATCCTGTATAGGGTTTTAAAGGAGTAGTTGGTGGGCTTGAACCACCAACCCTATGGTTTGCAGTCCACTGCTTATCCTACAGTGCCACAGCAGAAGTAGCCAATACCAGTTCATTTCAACTTACACTAAGCATTAGTGAACTGAAATGGATTTGTATTGGCCATTTTGAATCTGAAAATCATATATTTTACTATGCCGGGAATGACAAATTAAAGAGAAATGGCATTACAGTCATCATCAAAAAGAACATTACAAGATCTACCTTGAAGTACAATGCTATTTGTGATAGGATAATATCCATATGCCTACAAGGAAGACCAGTTTTATGCAGTGATGTTGAAATTTAAGAATTCTACCAACTTAGGCTGAAATTGGTTAAATATACAATCAAGGTATATTGATAATTACTAGTGATTATAATGCAAAGTTGGAAATGAAGATGGACCAGTACTTGGAAAATATAGTCTTGGTGATGAAACCATGCTGGAGATCACATTTTGCAATACCAATGACTACTTCATTGTAAATACTTTTTTAAACAACAAAGAAGACGATTATACACATGAACCTCACCAGATGGAATATACAGAAATCAAATTGACTACATCTGTGGAAACAGACCATGGAGAAGCTCCAACTCATCAACGAAAACAAGACCAGGACAGACTGTGGAACAGGCTATCAGTGGCTCATATCCAAGTTGAGGCTGAAGCAGAATAACATTAAAACAAGTTCTTGAAAGCCAAAATATGACCTTGAATAGATCCCACCTGAATTTAAAGATCATCTCAAGAGCAGATTTGATGCATTAGATACTAATGATTGAAGACCAGAAAAGTTGTGGGATGACATTAAGAACACCATACAGGAGGAAAGCAAAAGGTCATTGAGAAGCCAAAATAGAAGGAAAAGATCAAAATGTATGTAAGAGAAACTACAAAACTTAGTCTCCAACAGAAAGATCTAAATCAAATGTAAGAAATGAGATAAAAGAGCTGAACAGAAAATTCCAAAGGGCAGTTTGAGAGGACAAAATCAAATATTATCATGAAATGTGCAAAGGCCTGGAGTTGGAAAGCCAAAATGGAAGAAAACGCTCAGTATTTCTCAAGCTGAGGTAACGCAAGGAAAAATCGAAGCCTTGAGTTGCAATATTGAAGGATTCTAGGGGCAAAATAAGTTTCGCTAAAGGTAATACAGAAACGGCTACAATCATATATTGACAGAGAATTCCAGAGGTTCAACCCGGGTTCAGAAGAGGCCATGGAACAAAGGATATCATTGCTGATGTCCGATGGATCTTGGCTGAAAGCAGAGGATATCAGAAAGATTTTAACCTGTACTTTATTGACTATGCAAAGGTTTTCTATTGTGTGGATCATGACAAGCTATGGACAACATTGTGAAGTATGCGTATTCCAGAACACTTAATTGTGCTCATGAGGAATCTGTACCTGGAACAAGAAGCAGTTGTTCGAACAGAACATGGAAACACTGAATGTTTTAAAATTTAAAAAGGTGTGTGACAGGGTTGTATTCTTTCACCATACTTATTCAATCTGTATGCTGAGCAAATAATCTGAGAAGCTGGGTTCTATGAAGAAAATCATGGCATCAGGTTTGGAGGAAGAGTCATTAACAACCTGCGATATGCAGATGGCTGAAAGTGAAGAGGACTTAAAACATTTATTGATGAAGATCAAAGAGCACAGCCTTCAGTATGGATTATATCTCAATGTAAAGAAAACAAAAATCCTCACCACTGGACCAATACACAATGTTCTTATCAATGGAAAAAAAGATTGAAGTTGTCAAGGACTTAATTCTTCTTGGATCAACTATCAACACTCACAGAAGAAGCAGCAGTCAAGAAATCAAATGACATATTGCATTAGGTATATCTACTGCACAAGACCTTTTTAAAGTGTTGAAGAGCAAAGATGTCAGCTTGAGGACTAAGGTGCGCCTGACCCAGCCATGGTATTTTCAATAACCTCATTTGAATGCGAAAGCTGGACAGTGAATAAGGAAGACCATAGAAGAATTGATGCTTTTGAGTTATGGTGTTGGAGGAGAATATTGAAAGTGCCATGGGCTGCCAAAAGAATCAATAGATCCATTTTGAAAGCAGTGCAGCCAGAGTGCTCCTTGGAGGCCAAGATAGCCAAACTTTGGCTCTCATATTTCAGACATATTATCAGGAGGGACCAGTCACTGAAGAAGGATATCATGTTTGGTAAGATGGGGGATCAGAGAAAAAGAAGAAGACCCCAATGAGATGGATTAGCCAAATGTCTGCATCAATGGACTCAAGCATGGCAACAGTGGTGAGGCTGGCCCAGGATTGGGCAGTGTTTTGTTCTGCTGTGCATAAGGTCACTATGAGTCGGTACTGACTTGATAGCACCTAACAACAACAATAATGGGCAAAATATTGAAAAATGCAGAAAACATCAAAAGAAGATGGAAGGAATACACATTCACTGTACCAAAAAGAAATGGTCGATGTTCATCCAAGAGGTAGAATATGATCAAAACCCAATGGTACTGAATGAAGAATTCAATTATGCAATGAAGTATTGGCAAAGAACAAGGCTCCTGAAAATGATGGAATGCAGATTGAAAGCTTTCAACAAAAGTTTCAAGTGCAGCACTGGAGGCACTCATTCAGCTATGCCAAGAGATTTGGAAGACAGCTACCTGGGCAGCTGATTGAAGAGAGGTGACCCAATGGAAGGCATGCATATTCATACTATATTATTAATATTGCAAGCAAGTAAAATTTTGCTAACAACAATTCAAAAAGGGCTGAAGCAGTACAGAAAGTTGCCAGAGATTCAGGTCAGATTCAGACAAGGATGTGGGATGAGGGATATCATTGCTGACATCAAATGGATATTAAATGAAAGCAGAGAACACCAGAAAGATGTTTACCTGTGCTTTATTGATTTTGCAAATGTTTTCAGTTGTATGGATCATAACACGCTATGGACATCATTGCATAGAATGAGTATTCTGGAACACTTAATTGTGCTCATGAGGAACTTGTACAGAAACCAAGAATACAAGGGGGCATTTAATGATTTACAACCAGGAAAGCTGTACGCTAGGGTTCTATTCTTTCACCATAGTTATTAAATCTGTATTCTGAGCAGATCATAGAAGCTAGATTATATGAAGCAGAAGGTGGCATCAGGATTGAAGGAAAGACTCATTAACCTGCAATATGTAGATGATAAAACTTTGCTTGCTGAAAATGAAGAGGACTTAAAATACTTATTGTTGAACATCAAAGACCAACTCCTTTGCAGTATGGGTTGCACTTCAATGTAAAGAAAGCAAAAATACAACTGGACCATAAATAAATAGCATCAAGAAAAATAAAGAAGAGATTGAAGTTGTCAAATACTTCATTTTGTTCGCATCAACACTCATGGAAGCAGCAGTCAAGAAACCAAATTACTTTTTGCATTAGGCAAATCGGCTGCACAAGACCTTTTAAAGTGTTCAAAAACAAAGATGTTATTTTGATGACTAAGATGTCCCTGACCCAAGCCATGGTATTTTCAGTAGCCTCATATTCATGTGAAAGTTGGACAATGAATAAGGAAGATCATAGAAAATTTATACATTTGAATTTTGGTGTTGGAGGTGAATACTAAAAGTCCCATGGACTTCCAGAAGAACAAACAAATCTATGTTGAAAGAAGTACAGCTAGAATGTTACTTAGAAGCCAGGATGACCAGAATTTTTCTCTCATACTTCAGGCATATTATCATGAGGTACCTGTCCCTGGAGAAGGACATCATGTTTGGTAAAGTGGAGGGTCAGCTACAAGAGAAAGTCCCCCAATGATATGGACTGGCACAGTGACAGCAGCAGTGGTTTCAAGTTCAGCAATGACTATTAGATTGGTGCAGGACTGGCCAGTGTTTCGTTTTGTTGTGCATAAAGTCACTGTGAATTTGTACTGATCGAGGGCACAGAATAACAACAAAATAGTGATGTCTGCCTTCAACCTGTAATCTTGTTTTACTCTTCCAACCAGTTACTGACATATAAAGATTTGTAATTCTTAGGTGGTTTTAGGTTATTTCCTTGATCACAAATCAAAAATAAGCTTTCTTTACTGAAAAGTAAAGCTTGAAATCCCTAGCTCGTCTTGAATGCTTTCCACAATCTGCTTCAAAATACAATTTAAGATATCTTCCACTTTGCCATCCCAGATAATTCATTCATGTTCCAGTGACATAAAAATGTTATTTTCTAATATACCCTGATGTTTATAAATTCTATAAAAATCATCAAACTATAGCTTCATGCTACTCTTTTTATCTAAATTTAACTTCTTTGTCTATGAAATCTTGCTATTTTCAAAGGCCCACTAAAATATTACCACCTTCTGAAATTTGTCTCTAATTTATCACCTTTGAAGTTACTTTGCTGTTTTCATTTACACTCTGGTGGCTCAGTTGGTTAAGCAGTTCTGCTCTATTCTTTATTATTATTTCTTTTATTCTGGTAACCGTAAGCTTAGTTTGTTAGTCTTTTCCCAATTGTTGGAGATGTTATGTTAATGTGTTGATTTTGGTTCTTTTTCCTTTTAGGATATGTACCTTTATTGCTGTCAATTGCCTTCTGAATACTGCTTTTTCTATTTGCCAAAAGTTTAGGCATGTTTTATTTTTGTTCTCATTTGATTCAAGGAATTTTTTTTATTTCTTTTTTTATTTGTTCTATTACCTGGTAGCTTTTCAGCAGAGTGTTATCCAATTTCAATGTATTTTATTTTGTTTCTTTGGTCTTTCTATTGTTGATTTCGAATTTTGCAGGATTGTGATCTGAAAAAACACACAAACAAATGCTTTGTAGTATTCCAATGTTTCGGAATTCATTGCAGCTTGGTGTGTGGCCTAACCTTGGGTATTCTGGAAAATGCTTTATGTGCACTGGAAAGGAATGTATATTTTCCTGTTGTTTGAATGTTCTGTATTAAATTGATGAGGTCAAGTTGGTTTATTCTATTTAGTTCTTCTCTGTTGTTAAGTTTTTTTTTTTTTTTCTAGTTCTGTCTTTCATTAAAAGAGGTGCATTGAAATCTGCTATTATTATAGAATTGTCTATTTTTTTCTTCAATTTTGTGTAAGTTTGATTTTTGTATTTTGAGGCTGTTTCATTGGGAGCATAGATAGTTATTATGGTTATCTTCTCATGTTCAATTCACCCTTTAATCAAGAAATATGTACTTCTCTGTTTCTTATACTGGTTTTTACCCTAGAGTCTAGTTATTAGAAATTAATGCTACCTCTTCTGTTCAATTTTAATTGTCATTAGTTTGATATACTTTTTCCGACTTTGATTTTTAATCTATTTTTGACTTTGTGTGTAAGGTGTCTCTTGAAGACAGTATTCTGCTACTCTTTGTCTCTTGACTGGTTCATTTAATCCATTGACATTCAGTATAATTATCAAGAGGTATGACTTGATTGCATTCATTTTGCCTTGTGTTCTTTATTGTGTATGTGTATGGTGCTGCTGCTCTCTTTGTTCCAAATATTTTTGTGTACTAAGTTCATTTTGTTAGTACATTTTTTTGGTAGTTTACTCACTGCTGTGATTTTAATGCTTGCTAAATATTTATGGATTTCTATTCTCTTAATTTGATGAGAAGGTATATTAATTTTCTTTGTGATTACTGTGTAATTTATTAATTTCTTATCTAGTTTAAAACAGTCTGCTTAATCTTGAAATATATTTGACTTCCTTGTCATTTGGAAATTCTGTAACGGTACTTTCCCCCCTCTTTTTGCTTTGTCATTTTCTTTATTATAAATTGATATCTCTAATTCTCAATTTTATGTCTTAAATGTTTGTTTCACTTTAGATATTTCTCTATCTTGATTGAATTCTGGGTGGTGTTGCTGTTTATGTGAATGTCTATTTGCTATCTACCATTGTTGGGTTTCAAGGAGCTCTGGTAGCATAGTGGTTACGAATCGGGCTGCGAACCTTAAGGTCAGTGGTTCGAAACTACCAGCTGCTCCGCGGGAGAAAGATGAGGCTTTCTACTCCCGTAAAGATTTACACCCTCGGAAACCCTGTACAGGGTTGCTATGGGTCGGAATCGACTCGATGGCACATAACAACAACAACAACATTGTTGGGTTTCAGTCTAAAGGACTCCCTTTAGAATTTTTTGTAAATTTGGCTTGGTTTTCACAAATTCCTTTAAATTCTGTTTATCTGGAAATGTTCTAATTTTGCCATCATATTTGAGGGACAGTTTTGCTGAATATGTGATTCTTGGTTGGCAATTGTATTCTTTCAGAGTTTTGTATATGTCTCTCTGTTGCATAGTTTCTGCTGAGAAGTCAGAGATTACTTTTATTGAATCTTCTTTGTAGGCAACTTTTCTTTTTCCTGAGTTGCTTTCAGGATTCTTTCCTTGTCTTTGATTTTAAAGAGTTTGATGATGATATGTCTTAGTGATTTTCTTTTGGAATCTTTCCTGTTTGGAGTTCTTTCAGCTTCTTGAATACTTTTTTCTTGTGTTTTATGGTGTTAGGAAAATTCTCTTCTAACAGCTCTTCAGCTATCTCTTCTGTGCATTTCATTATTGCTTCTCGCTCCAGAATTCCAATCACCTGTATGTCATTCCTCTTCGTGTTATCCCACATGAATCTTAAGCTTTCTTCATTCAGTTTTCTGTTGGTTCTTCTTACTATTATTTATATATTTATCTTGTAAGCTCACTAATTTGGACTTCCGTTGATTCAAATCTACTCGTTTGGTCTTTCAGTGTATTGTCCATTTTTGATATCTTAGTATTAATCTTCTGGATCTCTAGTTGCAGGTTTTAGATTGTCTTTAATTCATTATCTAATTTGTTTGAGTGTTCCTATAGCGCTTTTCTGAATGTTTCCTTGTTTTACTCTACCTTTATGTCAATCCTTTGGATGTACCTAAATATCATTCTCTTGTATTATTTTTTATGTAGTTCCAATGCCTCCTTTTTTGTTTCCCCTCAAAAATGTTTTCTAGCTGTTCCTCTTGTTGTTGTTATGTGCTGTGCAGTCAGTTCTGACTCATACGGGATTCCATGGAACAGCTGGTAGTTTCAAACTGCTGACCTTGTTGTTCGAAACCTGATTCGTAACCACTATGCTACCAGAGCTCTTCCTCTTAGACACTTGTTTAAACCACTCTGTCTTGTTTCTTCGTGTAAACAGAAATTGTCTGCTAGTTTCAAGATGTTGTGATGTTGCTGTATTCTTATTAAGTTGATGATTGTATGTTGATGTATTCTTGTTTTTGTTGTTGTTGTTAGGTGCCATTGAGTCAGTACCGACTCATAGCGACCCTATGCACAGCAGAACGAAACACTGCCCGGTCCTGGGCCAGTATCACTACTGTTGCCATGCATGAGTCCATCAATGCTGCCACTAGGCCAATCCATCTCACTGGGGGTCTTTCTCTTTTTCTCTGACCCTCCACCTTACCAAACATGATGTATTCTTAGGTACTCACTAAATGGTGGGTGTGATCAGATGGGCTTGTGCACCATTCTCTGCTCACTTTTTCTGGAGTTCTGTTTAGTATGGATTTGACTGATGTTGGTTGTTGTTGGTTGAGTAGACAGCAGTTGGTATTGGCTCTTACCCATTGTATGGAGCTGTAGTGGGTATGGTTCTGACTGGGCAGTATGGCAGCCATTGCTGCCTCCTATTAGGGGAGGCAAGAAGAGAAAACACACACACACACACACAAGAGAGAAGGAAAACTAACACAAACCAGTAAACAACAGCAAAAGAAAGAAAATAGTAAAGAGATAAAACAGACAACAACTACATGAGAATATAAAATCAAATAATGAAAAGAGAGAAATTAAAAGAAAAAACCCACAAATACAATAGGGCATAGAATGAATAAAAGGGAAAGAAACCAGAGAGCTGTAAAATAAAATAGAAAAAAAATTCAAATTATTAATAAAGGGATAAAAAATAAGAAGAAAGAAAGAAGCCCCAGTAGTTGGGAAACAGAAGTAGAAAAAAAGAAAGGATGAAAAGTGAAGACAGAAAGGATAGACAGCAAGAGAGACAAAGGTGAGAGAGAAAGAATAAAGAAAGAAAATCAATGGGAAAAAAAAAAAAAAAAAAAAACGCAGTGGGCCTCTCGGAGGTCGGACAGGAGCCAGACCCCAGAGATGAGAGAATTCTGGTGTCTCCTGCCAGCAATGTACCTCATGTTGTGGGTGGGTAAGTGTTGAAACAGCAACGCTGAATCCTAGATGGAGTTCTACAGGACTTGGTGTTGTATATTATGTGCAACAAAGATTTCTGCTCCAGTAAAGATTTATAGCCCCAGAAACCCTATACAGGGTCCATATGAGTCGAACAGACTCCATGGCACATAACAACAACAACAACCTTGTGTTAATGCACTGGACTGCAAGATCAGTTTGACCACAAGGTCGGTGGTTCAAACTCACCAACTGCTTCTTGGAAACCCTATAAACGGTTTCTGAGTCAGAACTGAGTTGACGGCACTTAATAACAACAATAAACTACACACTGTAGAAAAAGTATGCTAACCATTGCCTTAAAAATACATAGATATTGTGAGATCTGTCTTCAACCTACATTGCATAGAATTTTGTCCAGGACACAATACTTTAATTTATTTTATTCTGATTCATAATATTGTAACTCACTCATTATGTTTGAAAGCCAGAATTCTGTCTTTCCATCCCCTGACACCTCTACTTGGTCTTCACAGAGTAGATGATAACAAACATAACAAGAAGAAGACATATTTTCACTGTTCCCTCTAGAACTTCTGTCAGATTTTATTATCTATTATTTAGTCCAGGTGATTGGGCTAAAAAACTTCAAGGACATCTAGAATGCTACTGCTCTGAAAAACTTATTTTATGTTCCTTTTCAAATATATTCTATTCTGATCATTCTTAGTCCATAAAGAGCATCTACTAGGCAAAATACATTCACTAATTTCAGGTTTAGCGAAGAGCTACATGGCTGTGACAGAGAATAAGGTAATTAATTAATGGCTTTAAGCCCTTTATAAAAATATACATCCAACAACATGCTCATTGGAGTAGTTTTACCTAACCTTCATTTTTTAAACTTGCCAAAATAACTGGCATATTTTTCACCACCATACATGAAAATACTTACAAATTAGATGCTTGCATTTAAATAATCTTACCTCTGGTTTTCCACTGACATTATGTAAGTCTTATTGTATGACACTGTGGGTTAATGTGATAGATTGCAAGGTTGGTTTGAACCGCAAGGTCAGTAATTCAAATTCACTAGTCGCTCCTTGGAAACCCTATACAGGGTCACTATGAGTCCGAACTGACTAGACAGCACTTAACAATAGTAACACCAATGATGCTTGTCAAGATTCAAATATATTTGTAAAAAGTTTGTTTATGAAAACTATGCACAGTATTGTAGTCATTATATATCACTGATGTATAAACGTACAAAGAGAGACAGCATTTGGCTCTATAAAAAGAAATTGAATGACTAGGACAAAGTCATTAAGATGAATAACTTAAAAATACGATAAAATTAGCTATGTGTAAGACAACTATATAAAATTAATAAGAATCTTTACGGTTGCTACAATAAGATCATTTCACACATTCTTAAATCACTTTAAAAATAAAAATTGCACTAGATGCAATATGCTAAATCCCAAAATCCACTGCACAGTCTTGTGCCAACCCCATATTTGTTTCTAAGCTTGATCCCATTGCTGCTTCCACTTTGCAAATTCATTTCAATGGGCCTTCCTCTTTTTCTCTGACCCTTCACCTTACCAAACATGGTACCCTTCACCAGGAACTGGTCCTTAGTGATAATATGTCCAAAGTATGAGAGACAAAGTTTGGCCATCCTGGTCTCTAAGGTGCCAGTCTAGTCTAGCTAGACTTCTTTCAACACAGATTTGTTTGTTCATTTGGCAGTCCATGGTACTTTTAATAGTCTCAGCACTATAACTCAAATGTGTCAATTCTTCTACCATTGGCTTTATCCATGGTCCAACTTTCACCTGTGTATGAGGTTATTGAAATTCCATGGCTTGGGTTAGGCTCACCTGACATCTTTGCCCTTGAACACTTTTATGAGATATTGTGCAGCAGATTTCCCTAATATACTATATCCTTGGATTTCTTGACTGCTGGTTACATGAATGTTGATGTTTGATGAGAACAAAAGTAAGTCTTTGACAACTTCAATCTTATCTTTATTTACCTTGATGCCATTTATTGATCCAGTTGTGAGGTCATTTTTTTTTATTGCATTGAAGTGCAACAGATACTGAAGGCTGTAGTTTAAGTATTTTAAGTCCTTTTCACTTTCAACAAACAAGCTTGTATCATCTGTATATCACAGGTTGTTAATGAGTCTTCCTCTAAAACTGATGCCACATTTTTCTTCTTACAATACAACTTCTCACATTATTTGCTTAGCATACAGCTTGAAAGAGTATGGTGAAAGAATGAAACCTGGTTTACACCTTTCCTAATTCTAACAATTCAGTGTTCCCTTGTTGTTTTCAAACAACTGCTTCTTGCTCTACATACAGATTCCTCATGAACACAATTCAATGTTCCAGAATACTCCTTCTTCATAATGTTACGTATAACTTGTTATGATCTACACAATCAAAGTCCTTTGCATAGTCAATGAAGTGTAGATAAAAATCATTATGGTAAAACTTTGGGTACCTTCATCTGCTGATGGGGCAGAACTCAAAATGAGAAGATATAGCTATAAATATCCATTAATAATTAAAACAAGGAATGTATGAAGTACAAGTTGAGGAAAATTGGAAGTTATCGTAAATAAAATGGAACACATAAATATCCATATTTTAGGCATTAGTGAGCAAAAATGGACTGGTATTGGCCATTTTGAATTTAGAAATAATATGGCTTACTCTACCTGGAAAAGCAAATTGAAGAGAAATAGCATCGCATTAGTCATCAAAAAGGACATATGAAGATCTGTTTTTAAGTACAATGCTGTCTTTGATAGGATCATATCCATGTACCTACAAGGAAGACCAGTTAATACCACCATTACTTAAATTTACTCACCAACCACTAAAGATAATGATGATGAAACTGCAGAATTCTACCAACTTTTTCACTCTGAAATTGATCAAATATGCAATGAAGATGTATTGGTAATTACTGGTGATTGCAATTCAAAGGTTGTAAGAAAAGAAGAAGGATCAATCATTGAAAAATATGGCCTTAATGATAGAAACAATGCTCAAGATTTCATGATATAATTTGCAAGAACAATGTAAACACCTTTTTAAACAACATAAAAGACACATGGCAAGGATCAAACCTATCCCCTCTGTACACAGAGTTGATAGGGATGAGCAACTTACACATTGGCTACCTTAAATGGGGGCTATAAAGGCATGAAGTGACTGGCTTACAAGTTTTCAAGAAGGAATTTAGTTTCAGAGTGTGGAGGAAGGTAGAATCCCCACTGAATAGTTTTCACCTTGACTAGATGGGTCTGGTGAAAGGAAATGGGGATACGATTCTTATGATTCAATAGTGAGTGATTGTTATCATGACTAATTGTGATCATCACAACTGTAAAGGTAGCATTTTTGTAACATAAAGGGTAAAGTAGTTAACCTTACATTTCAGGAACAGAGAACTCTAGGACCATGATAGGAAATGAGCTTGAGTGGAATTTTGGACCCTATCTAGAGAAGCAGTGACACCAGAGATAGAAGCAGAGATGATTACATGGAGAGATAGAGCAGCTGAGGTCTAGACTCATGGAAAGAGAAAAGTCATGTGCTGGCAACAAGGAGGCAGGCTTGCAGAATATGCCCTTCTGTTGTTTAAATGATTATATATCCCTGAGTGTTTTTATGTGCATCTAAAAAACCACCAACAACAACAAAAAAGAGATAATAGAAGCAAATACTGTTGAATGATGATGGAGGAGATTGTAATCATTACCATGAAATGAAATACAATAGGATGGGTACAAAACTGATGTTCTCGCATGTAAAATATCAATCAATTCAGAATAAAAACTTTTTTAAAAAAAGACACATGGACATCACTAGATGGGATAAAAAGAAATCAAATTGACTACATTTGTGGACTGAGACACTGGAAAAGCTCCATGTCATCAGCCAAAACAAGGCCTGGAGCATACTGTGGAATAGACCATAAATTGCTCATATGCAAGTTCAGGCTGAAGCTGAAGAAAATTAAAGTATGTCTCCAATAGCCAAATTATGACCTTGAGCATATTCAACCTGAATTTAAGGATCATCTCAAAAACAGATTTGGTAAATTAGACAATAATTTCCATAGACCAGAGAACTTGTGGGATGACATCAGAAACATTGTACAGGAAAAAAGCAAAAGGCTAGTAAGACAAAAAGAAGAAAAAGAGCAAAATGAATGTCAGAAGAGACTCTGAAACTTGCTCTCCATTGTATAGATGTTGAAGCAAATGGAAGAAATGAGGATGTAAATGAGCTGAACAGAAAAATTTAAAGGTCAACTCGAGAAGACATAATAAAATACTATAATGAAATGTGCAAAGACCTGGAGTTAGACATCCAAAAGGGAAGAAAACGCTCAGCATTTCTCAATCAGAAAGAACTGAAAGGAAAAAAAAAAAAAAAATCAAGCCTCGACTTTTGTAATGCTGTAGGATTCCATGAGCAAAATATTGAATGATGCAGAAAGCATCAAAAGAAGATGCAAGGACTAATGAGTTATTGAACAAAAAAGAACATCATAAAGGAGGAAAGCAAAAGGTCATTAAGAAGACAAGAAAGAAGAAAAAGATGAAAATGAATGTCAGAAGAAACTCTTGAACTTGTTTCCTAGTGTAGAGATGTTAAAAGCAAATGGAAGAAATGAGGAGTTAAAAGAGCTTAAAAGAAAATTTCAAAGAGCAGTTTGGGAAGACCAAGTCAAATAGTAGAATGAAATGTGCAAAGACCTGGGGTTAGAAAACTAAAAGGGAAAAACATGCTCAGCATTTTTCAAGAAGAAGTAACTGAATTTAAAATAATAAAACCTTGAATAGTAATACTGTTAGATTCATACACAGAGTCATAAAAAAAAAAAAAAAAAGTTTGTAGTCAACCATTTCAAGAGGTAGCATGTGATCAAGAGCCCATCAAGAGGTAATGATACTGAAAGAAGAGTTCTATTGTGTACTGAAGAAATTGGCAAAGAACAAGGCTCTGGGAATTGATAGAATACAAATTGAAATCTCTCAACAAGCTAGGGTAACACTAGAGGCTCTCACTCATGTATGCCAAGAAATTTGAAAGACAACTACTTGGCCAGCTGATTGAAAGAGATCCACATTTGTGCCCACTCCAAACGAGGTGACCCAGTGGAATGTGGAAATCATAGGACAATATTATTAATATTGGATGCAAGTAAAATTTTCCTAAAGAAAATTCCAAAATGACTGCAGCAGTACATTGACAGTGAGCTGCCAGAGGTTCAAGCCAGATTCAGATGGGGATGTGGAATGAAGTATATCATTGCTGACATCAGATGGATCTTGGATGAAAGCAAAAAATATCAGACATATGTTTACCTGTGCTTTATTGGTTATGCAAAGGCTTTCAATTGTGTTGATCATGACAAGTTATGGACATCATTGTGAATATTGTGTATTAAAAAATCCTTAATTGTGCTCTTGAGGAACCTGCACATAAACCAAGACACAGTTGCTTGAACAGAACAAGGAGACATTGAATAGTTTAAAATAAGGAAGCGTGTGCAGCAGGGCTGTATTCTTTTACTGTTTTTATTCAATCTGTATGCTGAGCAAATGATCTGAGAAGTTGAATTATATAAAGAAGAACGTCGTACGAATATTAAAGGAAGACTCATTAACAACCTGTGATGTGCAGGTGAGTCCTGGTGTGGCACTGCGGGTTAATCCATGACAGCATTGTCAGTTTGAACTACAAGGTTGGCTATGCAAGCTTACCAAATACTCCTTGGACACTCTATATTGGGTTGCTATGGGTCGGAACCAACTTGATAACACTAAACAACAACAGTAACAGCCTTGCTTGCTGAAAGTGAAGAAGATCTAAATTCAGAACTGGAACAATAAATTGTTGTTGTTGTTGTTAAGTGTCGTTGAGTCATTTCTGACCCATAGCATCCCTGTGTAGGGTTTTCAAGGAGCAGCTGGTACAACAATAAATAGCATCAAAATAAATGGAGGAAAGATTGAACTTGTCAAAGACTTCATTTTGCTCAGATCAACTGTCAGCACTCATTGAAGCAGCAGTCAAGAAATTAAATGAAGCATTGCATTAGGCTAGTCTGCTGCACAAGACTTCCTTAAAGTGTTTAAGAGCAAAGATATTGCTTAGAAGAGTCAGGTGAGCCTGACTCAAACCATGGTGTTTCCAATAGCCTCATATGCATGTGAATGTTGGACAATAAATATGGGATACCATAGGAAAATTGATGCATTTGAGTTATGGTGTTGGAGGAGAATATTGAAAATACAATGGATTGCCAGGAAAAAAAAAAAAAAATCTGTATTGAAAGAACAGCCAGAATGCGCCTCAGAAGTTCGGATAGCGAGCGAGACTTTGTCTCTCATCTTTGGCACATTGGGACCAGTCCCTGGAGGAGGACATTGTCATTGGTAAAGTGCAGCATCAGTGAAAAAGTGGAGGGCCCCCAACAAGATGGATTGGCACAGTAGCAGAGGCAGTGCTTTGGAGACTGGCACAGGACAATGATTCATTCTGTTGTACATAATGTCACTTTGAGTTGGTATGGACTTGATGACCATTACAACAATATATTAAAATATGCCCCATCATGTGGAAAAATGCTTATCTATGTATATCTTTAAGACATTTCCTAACAGACAGAGGTAACCTATACTTTAAGTTCACAACGAAAAACCAGTTATGAAGAGATGACTGATATTTTAAAATAGTTTACACATTACTAAATTATATCTTAACTCACTTTACCCTTGGCAATGAGGACTTACCTAATGACACCTGGAAACTCTGAAATTACTTACTTATTATAGGATTTTCTGATGCACACATTTCAAGTTCTTGAATGAAGTTTAGTTTGAATGTTATATGGTTTTTCAAAAATTTTATTGTATCTTCAAGAAAAAAACAAACAAAGCAGATTAATGTTATCCTCTGGTTATTGTTATAAAAGTTACTTTAGACAAAAAATACTTAATATTCATGAAAATCCTTATTTCCCCTAGGTTCCAGCTAGCAAAAGATGCTGAGAGAGATAACTCACCAAAGGAGGGAACTGTAACACAGTGCAGATAATCACAGGAGTGAAAAACAAAGGCAGTTGACATTAATAATTAAATGAGAAAATTCCCTGTGGAGGTTTAGATGAGCTACAGGCACAATGTGTAAAATCATTTGGCTAACTGATCATTAGTTATGTTCTAGAGCAGAGGAGTGCATATTAATGTAACTGGTTCCTCTTATCCTATTTTTCTAGTGCAATCATTTGTCTTATGTAATAAATATAACTATTATACATTTCCTGTGATGAAAAATCATCTCCATTAGTACCTGATGTTTTTACTATCTGTAAGGGAATAGTCAATATAAATAAAAGAAATAGAGGATGTTTATCTCTTCTTTGAAGTATTTGTGTTGAGTATTACATTAATTTAAAAAGAAACTATGTTATTGTTGTCAATATTCAAGTATATTTTAATTTTAATTTTATACTACAAGATTTTTATGATATTATTACCAGATTTTTTATTTAGCTTGTGTTTGTTTATTTATTTGTGAACTCTGACATCTATTTCCATAAGGTACTCTCTAATGAAGAATCATCAGCGGTGCTAACCACTCTGGGTTCCAGAAGTCCTAGTAATAAAGGATGGCTTCCACATGGAAATTCATTCTACTTTTGTCAGTTGCTGAATGTTTATCAGGTAAGAGTTGTCTTATTGCTTGATTTTATAACTGTCAACTCATGAAAATATATCAAGATCATCATGATAAAATATCCTCAGGATTTCATTTCAATTTGTATTGATATTCAAGTGTGTGAATCAAAGTCAAAGAAACAGCCCTTAAACCTCTGCTAGCATTTCAAAAAGTCATATATGATTCACTATAATAAAGTGCTTAGAAAAATAGTATGCACGTTAGGAAAATATATAGTCACTTCATTGAGTTTCATGTGTAATCTAAGCCACTGTTGGTTTCCAAAAAACTTGGCAATATATATGTATATTTCCATATCTATATATCTATGTGTAAGGAACTCTGGTAACATAGTGGTTACGATTGGGGCTGCTAACCTCAAAGTCAGCAGTTTGAAACTACCAGCTGTTCCACGGGAGAAAGATGAGGCTTTCTGCTCCCATAAAGACTTACAGCCTCGGAAACCCTGTGCAGGGTCACTGAGTCGGAACCGACTCCACGGTACTTCATAACAACAACAATATATGTATGTATGTATGTATGTATGTATGTGTATATATATATATATATGGAGAGATATATATTACAGATATACATGTATGTATTTATCATTTGTAGCAGGCAATTATAAAAATATCTCATACCAATGCTAAATCTTACTTAAAAACAGAATATGATTGCTTCCTTTACATATACTGCACAACACCATTTAATAGTATCTCATTTTTGGTATTAGAAGAATGTTTTTTTGTTCATTGTATTGAATTTTCAGGCTTTGTTTTGATTGTCTTATATCTAAAATGACATCTCTTATTCTGCATAAAAACATTTTATGATCTTTCGAGTATGATATCATAATGGTAAGAATTGCTGGTCAGAGACTTGTGTTTGAATTTTAGAATGCCTAGATATTAAATTATAGTGAAGATTTTGATGCTATATGCATATAATTTACATATGCCTAGTGCATATATGAAGTCCTGGTGTGGCGCTGTGGGCTAATGCCTCAGACTGCAAAGTCATTTGAACTGCAAAGTCAGTGGTTCAAGCTCACCAGCTGCTCCTTGGAAACCCTATACAGGGATGCTATGGGTCGGAATCGACTCGATGGCACTTAACAACAACAACAACAATGCATATTTATGTAGATATGCATCATGTAGAATATATATAAATTATTAACCATGTATCTTATATATATATTACCAAGGACAGCCTTAATTTTTATATCAATCTGGTGTGGTGCTATAGGATAAGCACTGGATGACAAAGTTAGTTTGAGCCACAAGGGCTGCTGAACAAACTCACCAGGTGCTCTTTGGAAACATTACACAGGGTCGCTATGAGTTGTAACAGATTCAACACATATTTAACAACAACAATCTGTAGTAATATGCTATAAAAAATATTGACTTAATCATGCTGGTTTTATTTAGATTAAAAAAAAAAAAACTGAACACATTCGCTTAATAACTCAATCTTTCCTAAATTTATATCATGAATAATGCTAAAATTTGGCTAAAATGAGACAAAAAGACGAAAAAAAATCCAAGTAGAAATGGATTGAAATGAAACCCTATTGAGAATTATTTGAATTACCAATGTATTTTTTAAATAATTATTCTTTAGCCTTCAAGGGTGATTTGCTATCTGTAAAGTCTCATAAGTGCAACTTTAAATATATATGATAGATTGGTGATGATTATGTGCCGTGGAGTTGGTTCCAACTCATAGCGAACCTGTACAGGGTTTCTGAGGCTGTAAATCTTTACGGGAGCAGAAAGCCTCATCTTTCTCCCGTGGAACAGCTGATGTTTTGAACTGCTGACCTTGCAGTTCGCAGCCCGATTTGTAACCACTATGCTGCCAGAGCTTCTATGATAGATTAAACTTCTTTAAACCAAGAAAGGTAAGTCTCAACTTCAAACTAAATTGTACTTCAAAACTTTGTTTGTAATTCAAAGGAATTTCTTTATATACGATGAGAAATTTAGTATTCATCATATAAATGTATTTTATATATTTAAATGTAATATTTATTACATATGTTTTGCATCAAAATGCTTTTAAGATAGATGTATAAATATGTCTTCCATGTTACATTACTCATAATCAACTGAAAAGTAAAAAAAAAAATCTTATTAATTTATTATTATTATATGTTGTGCAATGATACATTTAGAAACAGAAGCAAGTTTAATGAGAGACATATGAAAGACTGGTTGAGATTGCTATAAAATATGGGTGGTGACAACTGCCTACATGTGAAAGGGAGTTTTAGAGGTATAATTTCAGAGACACTAAAAGTTAAGTGAAAATGCAACTTATTCATATGATGGCTACTGAAAAAAGAAACAAATACTTCAAATACTTCATTTTACCTTAAGTTCTTCCTTTGGTGCAATATGACTATCTCAGTGTCATTTTCCTTTTGAACTCATAAACTAATTCAAGGCAATGATGTAGGGTTGCCAAATGAAATAAAGAAAACCAAGTTAAATTTGAATTTAAGAAAAGCAACAAATCATTTTAGTATAAGTATTTCTCATGCAATAATACATTTCATTTTATCTAAAATCTACATTTAACTTGACTTTATGTGTTTTTATTTATTAATCTGGCAAGTGTACATGGAGGAAGGTTGATAAATTGTATAGTACCTCAAAGTTTTATTATTGGGATCTAATTCAACACTCTCCTCCAAATACAGAGTAACTCTAAAGTAGATAATTATGGTATTTATGGACCTATAAAAGGATCTCTGGTGGTTCAATGGTTAGCAGTTGACTGCTAACAGGAAAGTCAGTGGTTTGAACCCACCAGTCACTGTGCAGTAGAAAGTTGTGACTATCTGGTTTTATACTATATAGGCTTGGAAATCCTGTGGGACAGCTCTACTTTAGAGTTTTATAGGGCCACTATGAGGTGGAGGTCACTCAAGGGCAACAGGTGGGATCCATGATTGATAAATTTCTAGTTACAAAGGGACTCAAGGTGTAGTTATTACTGCAGAATTAGATAAATGACAGGAAGATAGGGATAATGAGCCTGCGTTTGGAAATAAGAAGCAGTTCAAATATTGTAGATATAGTAGAAAGAAAATTTGAAAATAAAGAATATTTCCAATTATCATATGGAATCTGATCTACTTTAATCATAATATCTTGCCTTTAATTTTTGGCAAAGGATATCAAAGTGTTACGAACTACTAGAACAACAAACAAATTTGTGTTGGACAAAGTACAGACAGAATGCTCTTTAGAAGCCAAGATTGTGAGACATTATGCTTGGAAAAGTGGAAGAACAGTGAAAAAGAGGAAGACCCTCAACAAGGTGGATTAACACAGTGGCCACAAAGACGGAGCTCAAGTGTAATGATTGTGAGGCTTGCACAGGACTAGTCAGTATTTCATTCTGTTCTGTATAGGTGGTTCACCATGAGTCAGAACCAACATGTTGGCACCTAACAAGAACAACGTATCAGCTATTTTTCAAAAGAAAATTAATACCTTATCTACTATAGATTCCACTTTTAAAATAAAATTAATGAAGGAACTTGAAATGATCAGTTATTTAGGAAGAGTGCTTTAAAAAAAATTTTACTCTTACCTTCCTCCTTTTATTTTATCAAATTATTCTAGCACAGTCCCTATTCTGCTCTTGTTACTTGGGTAATGATTGGATTCAATATTTATTCCACAATTTTAATATTTGATGTTTTATTATTTACTTTTCTATAGGTTATGTCATGTTTTTTTGAGTATTACATTATAGGCCCTAATTGACACAGTGTGTTAATTAATATTACAAAAATTTGTGTGATTAAGCTATAGGGCATGAGCACATTTTATGTTTGAATCAGCACAATGAATTGAGGAAGAAGAAAAGATCTAGGCTCTATTCCTTGTTGGTTTTCATTTGTTTTGCTTACTTGTTTTTTAGATACAGTTATCCTTGGTTTATTTGTTATTGTTGTTAAGTGTTGTCGAGTAGATTCTGACCAATAGCGACCCTGTATAGGGTTTCCAAGGAGCAGCTGGCGATCTTGAACTACCGACCTTGTAGTTCAAATGACTTAGCAGTCAGACACATGAGCCCACAGTGCCACACCAGGACTCCTTCGTTTATTAGGGAAATATAAAGTAAATGTAATAAAACCCTCTATTAGAAAACTTGCAATTGAGAGCAATGAAAGTTAACAACTTTTAAAGTGATAGGAGTGTAAGTCACAAAGTATCTCTACTAGAGCATCAGTTCATACTTGCACAGGTTTATTCTAAGCAAAACGTGCTTAGGCTTGTCTCTGTGATCAGTGGATGACTATAAGCAAGTTGTCTCATTAATATGTTTGTCTTAGTCTCCTTAGGTTGTCTTCTAAAAAAGGATACTTTTGGTATCTTTTGTATAGGAGGGATGCTTTTGCAGTCAGAGGCACTATCACATTTTTGACAAAACTCAAATGGACAACCTCCCAAATAATTATAACTTTGTAACAGGCTTATGCAGAGTTCTGCCCTAATTGAACGATTGTTTTTGATGGATCTAACATTTTAAGGAAAGATCGGAAGACCTCAAGGATAAACCAAGATAGGGAAGACTGTCAACTTTGCTGAATGAAGAACTGTGACTGATATCCAGAAAGCTATGGAAGAAGGCCATACAGTTGCCTTTGATGTAATAGCTGCTGAACTTGGGATCTCACATGGTTCAGCATTTTTCATTTTAAGTAAATATCTTGTTCTCAGCAAGTTTTTGGCTCCATGGGTGACAAAAGAGTTGTGTGAAGATGAGCTAGCTCAAAAAGCTTACAACTTCATCAGTCTTTTAAACAAGATGAAATCTAATGAGAACCATTTTATGGAAGGAATTGTAGTCTTGGATTTACCAACACAATCTAGAGAATAAGGTCCAATCTAAACAGTGGCTTCTGAGAGGATCTCATGGACCTCAAGAGAAAGTTAATTCAAGAGAAAGAGGTCAGCTCAGAAGGTTTTTGGCACTGTGATCTTGATAGATTTTCTTTAAGAACACAGGACAATCATGAGGTCTTATGTAGAAGCTCTAAGAAAATTGAAAGTTGCATTGGAGAGAATTCCCTTGAGGAATTCTGAGTTCTTCATGGAAACACAACCTTCAGAAGTGAACAGACCTAGGTATATTAAGAAATAATTATCTTCATATTTTGATATTTTTGTTTAATAAAGATTTCTATGGTTTTATATCAGTATGTTTTGGCAATCTCATTAAACGAAGACTAATAAGTAAAACAATAATGAGCTATCGCTACATATTATAATGGCTAAAATAAATTTTAAAAATCAGCAATGCTCATTGTTAGTGAGGATATGAAGTTATAGGAATCTTATTCATTGCTGATGGAAATTTGAAAATTGGTATCATCACTTTGTAAGACAGTTTGACAATGTCTTATAAAGCTGAAGATAATCTTAACATGTGATTCAACAATTTTGCTCCTAGGTGTTTACCTAATTTTCAAAATTATAAAATAGCCTCAGTTGAGTCGAATGGGAAAAACTGATGACCTAAGTGACATTGAAAATGAGACTATATAGGACTAAAGAAGCTGTACAAGTGCACTGTATTCTTGCAATAAAGTTCTCAATCCCCAAGGGTGTATGTACAGTACAATTCTAAAACCACTGTACATGTATACTTGAACTGAATAACTACATTGATAGCTGGCAGACTGTGGGCTTCTCACTGTTTGAGAACTTACAGATAGTAAAAGAAGCTCAGAATGAGAATGCAGTAATGTGTTAGATTCAGAACTTCACTATAAGCTTACATTTACTTTACTATAGATAGACTATTGTTGTTTTTGTCTGTTATCATTGAATTGGCTTCAACGCATTTTGACCCCGTGTATAACAAAGTGAAACATTGCCCAATCTGCTGTCATCTTCATGCTTGTTTGTATGTTTCAGTCTATTGTCATGTGATTGTGTCAATCTGTCTCATTGAGAACTCTCCACATCTTCGTTGACCCTCTACCAACTATAATATATTTTTGTAGCAATTACAGTTAGTTAAATATCTGTAGAGAAATGTGTATTTATGTGTTAGGATACATGCATATTCCTTTACTTTGCCAATCTCAGTAATAGTCAGCACATACATCTCTAAGATCTTGGTCTGTACTGCCATTCTCCAAGTCCAAAAACCAGAAGTGTGGTGAGAAAGGTTAACTTTAGGATTGAGTAATAACTATACAAGATAAATCTGATGTATTCTGTATTGATAGAAATTAAGAAAGTGTTGAAAGAAGGAAACAAACAGTAAACCAGAAACATGATGGAGATATATATATATCAAAGGACATAGCAACCAACTGAAGGAATTCTTCGAACTGAAACCTTTGAACAACAAAATAAAATATTGGATTATGATTCTGATAATTGAATAAATACATATAATTATGTAAATAAATTCCTGGATAAATAAATAAATAGGGGAAAACAGAAAAGATACCTATGCATATGACTCTAAATAATTTTTGTAAATGTTCCACACCAGGAAGGTAGAAAATAACTACTTACCACTTAAGCGTGGGCTCTGCAGAGTGATTTGCTTCCAGATAGTACTGTATAGAATGTAATTTTACTGGAGAGAGACCTGAAAAACACTATCTAAGCCAGGTGATCATCACCAGTGCTGTCATATTAATAGTATTCATTCTTGCTATGATGTGATGAGAATGGCTCTTGTTTCTGTGTTCTTTCTCCCCAAAACCCTCATTGTTGTTGTTAAGTGTTGTCCAATCAGTTTGGACTCCTAGAAACCCTACATAAAGTTTCCAAGGGGCAGCTGGTGGGTTTGAACCACTGACCTTGAGGTTATTAATCCTGTGCTTATCCTACAGCACCACACCAGGGCTTTCCCCAAACCCATTATTGTTGTTGTTGTAAGGGATGTCAAGCTGGTTCAGACCCATAGCAGCCCTGCATAGCATTTTTCGGGAGTGGCTGGTGAGCTTGAACCTTGTGGATCAAACCGACTTTGCAGTCCAGCACATGAACCCACACCAGGACAAAACCTCATAGTAAAAATAACAGATAGAATACAATCCAGGGAAATTTACACAATTCTTGATCACTACTACTCAAAACTGAAAGTCATAAACAAACAAACAAACAAAAAACACTAGAGAGGTTGGAGAAATTGTCACAGAAAGAGGAGATTGAAGAGTCAAAGCGACTAAATGTAATGTGGCATCCTACATGGGAACCTGTAGCAGGGAAAAAAGGCTATATAAGAACTGAATGAAGTATGGGATTTGTTTAGTAATAAATTAGCAATTGTTGGTTGCCATTGAGTGGTTTCTGACTCATAACAACCCTGTGTAGATTTTCCAAGGAACGACAGGTAGGTTTGAACCACTGACCTTATGGTTAGCAGTTCAATGCTTATATCTTCACTAATTGTGAGAATTGTACCATATTCATGTACTATGTTAACAATAAGGGAAACTGGGCATAGGGTATATGGAAACTGTTTAAACAAGAATCAAATTAAGCTAACATACTTCAAAACTGATTAAGTGTATTTAATATCCAGTTTTCAAATTGGGTGACATTTTAATAGGAACTCTCTTCCAAAGATCATAGATCCTCGGGAGACTTTCATATCTGATCTTACAGACATTGCTATGGAAAAATGCCATGGCTCTGTTTGCATAATACAGTTTACTCTAAAACACAGTTTCCAGTCTCACATTGGAGATTCTGTTTCTTAAAAATGCCTGTTGTTGTTGTTGTTGTTAGGCGCCATCAAGTTGGTACTGATTCATAGTGACCATATGCAAAACAAAATGAACATTGCCCTGTCCTGGGCTCACCTCACAATTGTTGCCACACTTGAGCCCATTGATTCGGCCACTTTGCCAATCCATCTTGCTGGGGGTCTTCCTCTTTTTCACTGACCCTCCACCTTATCAAACATGATATCCCTCTCCAGTGACTGGTCCCTCCTGACAATATGTCTGAAGTATGAGAGATGAAGTTTGGCTATCCTGGCCTCCAAAGAGCACTCGGGCTGTACTTCTTCCAACAAAGATCAGTTTGTTCTTTTGGCAGTCCATAGTACTTTCAAGATTCTCCTCCAACACCATAACTCAAAAGCATCAATTCTTCTACGGTCTTCCTTATTCACTGTCCAGCTTTCGCATGCATATGAGGTTATTGAAAATACCATGGCTTGGGTCAGGCGCACCTTAGTCCTCAAGCTGACATCTTGGTTCTTCAACACTCTTAAAAGGTCCTGTGCAGCAGATACACATAATGCAATACGTCATTTGATTTTTGGCTGCTGCTTCCATGAATGCTGATGGTTGATCCAAGAAAAATGAAGTCTTTCACAACTTCAATCTTTTCTCCATTGATAAGAATGTTGTTGATTGGTCCAGAAATCTGAATCTCCAGGAGAATCAAAAGTGTTTCTCACAACTAAGTAAACTAAATATGAAATTCAGAATGTTTGATCTAAACAAATATGATTAGGACCTGGACTAAGGGAGTAACATTAGGTATCTAAAAGTGGTGACAGATTAAAAGTGTTTTGGCAGTAAAACATATATGACTTGATGGCAGATGAAATGCTCAATGTAGAGACGATGGTTAAATTTCTCACCTTGCTAATAAGGCATAATATTATTGACATTTATTAAAATATTGAATAAAGTGGGTAGTACAGATACAGGTAAGAAAATGTTAAGCTCAATAATCTACTGGTTGAGTTTGAAATATCTGTAACCCACTCAGTGAAAATGTCAAAAGTTTCACATGGATAATATTCTATAATTAGATTGGTATTCATTATTGCAAGGATGTAATTAAAGCTACATGAGGAAAATAATCTTATAGGATAATATAAATAATGTTAAGTCATAAGGAAAGCCAGAAAATGTGATCAGTCTGTGTTTTTAAGGGCAGAAAGTTATAGGCTGAAAAATAAGGATGCTGATTTGTGAGGCTGAAGAAAATCAAGAAAGACTGATACCACAAAATGTCTAGAATGGGTGTGTTGGTAATGACTTTTGAAGGCTGAGTGAGTACTAAAAGCTGTTCTTTCTATGACAATAATAGCTACTTTTGTTTGATCAAACAATAGTACAACAATCTCAGGTTGTTGTTACATGTCATTTAGTCAATTCTGACTCATAACAACCCTGTATAGGGTTTAAAAAGAATGGTTGAATTAGAATTCCAGTGCGCATCCTACAGTGCCACACCAGGACAGCAATCTATGGCATTTATGTAATAGTGAGAAGAGGTGGAAAAGAATACAACTGTTTTTTTTTTTTTAAATGTTTTCTGAAAAATTTGATTTACAAAGAAAATCATTTTAAAAATGACTCCTCATTCCTCATGTGGCAATGTAGGATCAGTACTGGACTGTAAACCACAAGGTTAGCAGTTCAAACCCACCAGCTGCTCTTCAATAATTCTAACAGTGTCACTATGAGTTAAAACCAACTTGACAGTGCTTAACAATAGTAGCTTAAAAAAAAGAAATCGAACAATGAATATATACCTGTACTTGGCTGTGTTTCCTAACTACAGCAATTGTATCACTATTATTCACAATATATGTAGAGATTGTATATTGCACTAGTTAGCTTTTGCTGCATCATAAACCACCTAGAAAGCACATATCTTTCTTAGTCTGAAGGTCAGCTCAGTGACTCTTTTTCTGTTAGCATACTCAGTTGATCTCTGTAGTTCCCTTGCATGTCCACAAGGTGAGACTGGATGGTCTAATCTGCCCTTATTTCATGCCTGGTTGATGTTGCCAAAAGCAATGAGGATGAATTTATCCCATCTTCCATCATTCAGAAGACTCTTTGAAGTACTAAGGAATGTAGACCTCCCAGGAGCTGCAAGAGAAAGGGAAAATCTTTTTTGGTGTCATGTTTTCTAATGTCCCATTGGCCAAAGCTAATCACATGATTAAAGAAGTGGAGTAATAGATTTGGCCTTTTGAAAAAAACAGCTGCAAAAATATATTATTAAGGTGTGTACATACAACAATTAGAAAAAAAAAAAAAAGTTTGAGCTCTACCATGTATTTTTTTCAAATCTCTAAATATCTTGGAGTTCTGGTGTGGCACCACAGGATAAGCACTCAACCTCAAGGTCAGTTTGAACCACAAGGTCTGCAGTTCAAACTCGCAAGCTTCTCCTAGGAAACCCTATACTGGGTTGATGTGAGTCGGAACTGGTTCAACAGCACTTAACAACAACAACAATGAATATCTTGCAACACATTTTGAGATTTGAAAAAAAAAAAAAAGATACATGGCCAAATGATTGGAAAAGATACATTATTTTATCCCAATGGAATATGAAAATCATTGAACAATATCATTAATATCACATGAAAGTGCATCGACAGGGTGGTTGGTGGTAGTTATGTGCCGTAGAGTCAGTTCCGTCAGTTCCGACTCATAGCGACCCTGTACAGGGTTTCCAGACTGTAAATCTTTACAGGAGCAGAAAGCCTCATCTTTATGCAACAGAACAAACTGCTTACCTTGCTGTTCGCAGCCCAATTCATAGCCAGTACACTACCAGAGCTCCTTACATCGACAGGGAGCTACCTGAAATTCAAGCCAGATTCAGAAGATGATGAGAAATGTGGGTTAGCATTGCTGATGTCAGATGATGATGTGAAATGTGGGTTAGCATTGCTGATGTCAGATGAAACTTGGCTGAAAGTAGAGAATACTAGCAAGATGTTCACTTGTGTATTAATGACTGTGTAAAGGCATTTAACTGTGTGAATCATAACAAACTATGGATAACATTGTGAAGAATGAATAGTATTCCATAACACATAATTGTGCTCATGACGTACCTGTACATAGGTCAAGAGGCAGTTGTTTGGACAGAACAAGGGAATACTGAATGGATTAACAACAGGAAAAATGTATATAGGGATTCTATCCTTTTACCATCCTTATTCAATGTATTGTTGTTCAAATAATCTGAGAAGCTGGACTATATGAAAAACATAAAATCAGGAATAGAAGAAGATTCATTAACAACCTGTGAGAATCAGATGATGCAACGTCAGCAGTGAAAATGAAGAGAACTTGAAGCACTTACTAATGAAGACCAAAGACTACAACTTTCAATATGAATTACACACTAACATAAAGAAACAAAAATCCTCAGTAAATGACCAACACTCAACATCATGAAAAATGGAAACAATAATGAAATCAAGACTTTCATTTTACTTGGATTCATAATGAACAGCCATAGAAACAGATCAGAGGACTTACTTCATTGGGCAAATCTGCTGTTAAAGCCCTGTTTAACATGATAAGAAGCAAGATGTCACTTAGACGATTAAAGTGTGTTTCACTCAAGCCAAAACTTAATAATACCAAGAAAGAGTGAATAAAAATTGATCTTTTTAATTATAGTGGTAGAGGATATTGAATATATTATAGACTGTCAAAAGAACAGAAACATCTGAGTTGAAGAAGTACAGTCAGAATGCACCTTTTAAGCAAGGAGACGTCATCTCACATACTTTGGATATGTAAGCAGGAGAAAGATAACATTCTTGGTAAAGTAGAGGGTCAGTGTAAAAGAGGGAGAACCTTAATAAGATGGATCGACACAGTGACTGTAACAAAGAGTTCAGACATAGCAAAGAATCTGAACATGGTGCAGGACTAGGCACTGTTAATTCTATTGTACATTATGTCACTATGAATTGGAATCGACTCACAGGAACCTACAACAAGATATCAACAACAACAAGACATCAGCAACCATTGATGAACATCTATTTATGTAACAAAGGAATCAACATTTCAATTCCTACCCTGTTAAAATCTATGTTATTGCTTTCTTTAAAATTAACTCTTGTAGAGTATATTTTCCTCCAAATGTTTATAGAGGTAGTGACTAGAACAAGCGAATATGACTCAATTTAAATCTGATTCGAACACATAAACTACTTTGGTGATATTTTAAGTTTTTTGTAAATTACTTTTCATTCAAGCTTCATATTTAAACATGCAAACAAACAAAAAAAAAAAAAGAAAGAAAGGGTTTCAATTTACCTTTTATTGTGTCATGTGGAATATCCCATCCAACGGATTCACTTACTGTACTCTTTATGGAATTTGGCCAGTAGTTATTCTAATTTCTTTCTAAGAATCCAACATTTGCAGGAGTGGATTAAAATAGTACTTATTATGAACATGTTCCTTTTGCTTTCTGTAAAAGGTAAATTTCACAGAGAGGAAACTGTTCCTAACAGCAGTGTTATTGATAATGATATTGTTGCCTTCAACTGAAGCAACTAAAGAACAATCCAAGGTTGTTTTGCTTTGTTGCCATGCACAACGATTAACAGGATTCCTTTCATTTGTTCTCCCCTTATTATGTTTTGTGTCCCTATAGATTTAGTTTAATGTCATACTCATTTTATTCTTTTTACTGTTTTTTTGTGGTTGTTGTTGTTACATGTTTAATTAAAGTAGGAAGTAAAAAATAAATAAAATGGAGAAACAGAAGGCAGCAGTGGCTGGGTCAATATAATGAATATGCAAGAAAGGGTTATATAAGTGATGGAATCATCAAAATGATTCTAATTGTTTTCTGACTAGTGTGATAAAGCTCTTAATAGAACTGGCTGACAAGACACGGCGATTTATACATATTACATATAATACATTTGAAATAATGTAATATATATATATAATTAATACTTATTATTACAGTAGGCTAGAAAACAACACTTATTATGCTCATTGGACTCCTGGTGTGCCTCTGTAGGATCAGCACTGGACAGTGAACCACAAGGTTGGCAGTTCAAAACTTGGAAACCCTATACAAGGTTGTTTTAAGATGGAACTGACTCCATAGCATTTAACAATGACATTAGATTCATTAACAGACATCATTTGGTTGAAGATTATTAAGAGAGCTTTCCTTTTGTACTTCCTATCCCAGAATATTGAATAATATCATTGACATCACATGCAAGTAAAATTTTGCTGAAGGTAATTTTAAAACAGAACTGACTTGATGGCATTTAACAGTAAAAAGTTCAGAGTATTTATACGTGAATATCCACAATCCACTTATATATTTCTATCAAAAGTTTAGATTTAATAAGTATAATCATATTATACTAGACTTACAATCCTGTAGATATTTATATTTCTTATAAACTGACAGTAAAAATATTTTCCCTGACTAATTTCATAAGTCTTACAATAACAATAATTTGGAGATTTTGTGGTCCAATTCTTTGCCCTTGTTGTTGTTGTTGTTAAGTGCTATCGAGTCAGTTCCGACCCATACCGACCCTGTATAGGGTTTTCGAGGAGCAGCTGGTGAGCTCGAACTGCTGACCTTGCAGTTCAAACGGCTTTGCAGTCTGGTGCATTAACCCATAGCACCATACCAGGACTCCAATTCCTTGCCCTTAGGCAAGTTAAATTGTGTGTGTGTGTGTGTGTGTGTGTGTGTGTGTGTGACAATACAGAGGAGACTCAGGAAGGTTCTCTAGCATTCCCATTGTTATATTATTGGTAATCAGTGGAAGAATGATGGGAAAACTCCCTCCTATAATGTTTTTCAGTATACCAAATAACTTGAAAAAGATGCAAGACAGGAAGTCCAGTTGTTCAGAACTGCCTCGTCTTTCATACTAGAACTATATAAGTTTTTCTGGTACTTTCTCTTAGAACACTTTCATATGCTGCTGACTTAAGCTATATATTTTTAACAACAACAAGGCATTTTTGTTTTTTTTCAATTTTGACCCCATTCTCCTCCAGAGGGTTAAATCCATTTTGTTATAAAGGTGACAGTTTGTTCTTCCTGCCCAGAGAATGATATACTATTGAACAGAGAGTGTCTGTCATTGATAAGCTTATACAGATACTCTCCTTCTACTTGGTGGCAGTATGGTAAATAACAAGGAAATTTGTCACTGCCAGCTATAGCTGCCTAAGAGTGTACAAAGGCAAATAAGAACCAAAATGCTACAGAAAACTCTGACTCACCTACTACAGTTGAGAAATAGAAATGGATTATGATTCCTCCATGATCATTTGAAATTCTGTATTTGCACATTTTATTGGTTCCCAGGATTTTAGGATTATAATGGAGCCTACTTCAGTGTGAGAGCCCAAGTTGACTCTTGCCAGTATTGCACTGGTGGTATTAGATATATAATTATTTAAATTTCCCTTATCAGCAGGTAGGATATCTGCATTTAATGAATTCTATTTGTTGTTTTATGTTAAATGCAAAGAAATATATTAAAAGGTATCTATAAATTTAGCAATTCCTGGGGCTATGCAAAATTAAACAATCAACTAGAGGAGACCAGGTTCCACATCCTAAAGAAATTAAAGTAAATATATGGTCTCAGTGTTTTTGGAGACCAAAGAATGAATTCTCCACAAGAACTAATTTATGAGGTCAGTTAATTGCCATTCCTTTTACATACAAAGATTATTGAAAGATATTTTTCATTTAGATGATGGCTAAGGAATAAGCAATGTACATAAAATTGTTTTGTAATCTAGAGAGTTCTAACCATGCTTCTTATGATAGATTCTTACTGGCATCATTATTTTCAACAATGATACATATTTGCTGATAAAAAATTAATCATTTAAATGACTTATCTTTATTATGATAAAATAATGCTTAGAGAATTTATATTGTGTCAAGTGTCCATGAGACTTTGTGAGCATTCATCATTGTTTAAGCAAAGATAAATTACTACTATAGTAATACTACTGTAAAACATTGCTGTTTATGTTGATGACTGTTTAATTGCTTAGACTGAACTTCTGGGGAACTGTCCCTGTGTAATTTTGGCCTTGAGTAATTTGACAGCAAGAATACAGTATCTTTTCTATACCTTCTGGTTGACATGCAGGTCTGTTCTGCTCATATAGTGTAAAGACAGTCAATTACATTCATTGAGCGCTCAAGCAAGCAGGGTACAATTGAGATGCAGGAGGAATACTGAGAAATATCCCTGTTCTCCATGACATTAGAAAGATTTTATAGATTGTTGTTGTTGTCGTTGTTGTCAAGTGTCGTCGAGTAGATTCCGACCCATAGCGACCCTGTATAGGATTTCCAAGGAGCAGCTGGTGAGCTTGAACCACCAACCTTGCAGTTCAAATGGCTTTGCAGTCTGGAGCGTTATCCCACAGCGCCACACCAAGCCCAAATACTGATAAAACATTATGTGCAAAATAAATCATACATAAGTGGTTATGAAATTTTTAAAAAACTGTTAAGTGCTATATATTGTCTTTTGTGCATTTTAGATATATGGAGAAATCTTACTCTACTAAGCATCAATCAAAATCTTATTTTGCTAACTAAAAATTTCTTGAAATTTGGTCAGTTTCTTTATTTGGTGATATTTAATTGATCTAGATGTCAACCAAAATATTTTTCTTTCCATTCTAGTCCCATTAAACTTTTAACACTGAAATTTATTAGAGAATTTAGTTATTCACAGTTGTTTTTAAGAATGATTTCCATTTATGGTAGGTTAAAAGTATACTGAAATGATCCGAATGATCCAGATCAGGATGAAAATTGTTTTAAGTGGTAATCTTTTCCTTGTTAGTACTTGCATATTTTATAACTATGATTTATATGTTTATATACATATCACATATAAAATCTTTATACAGCTTCCATGTACAGAAGTATATGTAATATTTGCTGGAAGTAAAGAGGAACTGAAATATTTACTGATGAAGATCAAAGACCATAGCTTTGAATGGATTGCACCTCAATGTAAAGAAAACAATTAAAAGAAACTGACCAAGTATCAAGAAATCTTGATAAGATTTTCCCAGGTATCCAGATTACATAGAATACAATATGAAGCACTTAACACTTTTGTACTATCATTACCATATTTATTTATTCTCATATATATATTGTTTATGTTATATGTGATATAAATATCATATACATTTATACTCATTGTTTTATATAATTATGTAAATGTGTTATGTAAAGTGCCATGAA